>NW_026533254.1:1297992-1562032 GCF_026225885.1 Hylaeus anthracinus
GTGTGTGTGTGTGTGTGTGTGTGTGTGTGTGTGTGTGTGTGTGTGTGACGTATGCTTAATGCACGTGCTGTTGTATGGTGTGTGTACAATGTGTGTGCGTTTTTAGGGTGTTTTTTGAAATTGGCGAATCATTTCACTTAGTTACGTTCAATGATAAAGACATGAATACATATTTTTTTTTTCTGTGAAATTAAGTTACATGAGATTTATATGAATGAAGTATTAAGAATAAAGTGTTTAAAATATCGTTGAATTTGACTTATTGTATTGTCCAAGTTCATCAAAGAAATCCTGATAAATAATTCATGAAAAGAGTTATTAATTAAAAGTATCTCTTACAATATATGTATATTGTGCTATCGATGTAATAAACTTATGTGGTACTCGTACCAAAGGGGTTGTGTCGAAAGTTCACACAGTATATCACTCAATATATATTCAATAAAGTTAAAAATATAGTCCATACCACTCATATTTTCTTAGAACAAAATCCTAGTTTCGGTGCCGCATCGAATTAATTAACGTAACACTAATCTTTCGTTTTCTAGACAATTCACTGACCTGGTCCACCTTCTTATCACCGCTAGACGAATATAAACGTGTAGCGTAGGTACATTCGAATTTACTGATCTCACATTAGTGGCTGCTTTATAAAGCATGACCTGTAAGTGATACACATAAATTACAATTTTAATATTTGGTTGCTACTGATAATATGTTCGTAGAGAGTGAAGAAGAAATGACTGTCAAATGACTGCCAAATAATAAATTATACAAACAATAGACTGGTTTGGTATAGAATTCAGATACATGTTCAGGTGTTCCCAGTTAAATGCTCCAACCTGTATATTCAACTGGAAAACCGGAAAATTCGGCGTTTTTTCAAAAATTCGTATCTCCGCCATTTTATCTCATTGGAGCATTGATATTGCTCCACTTGTAAATAACAAGAAAACGGAACAGAGTTGGGAGTGAAAAACATATACCTATTAATCTACGCATCCCCTTTTATGTAATTGCACAATCGGTTTTTCTGTTATTGTTTTTGTCACAAAAACGCTGTTTTAATTCTCTACCGATTGGCCTATCATGACAGTAAATGGCTTTGACACCCGTACGGTTTAGATTCGAAGAAAAACGGGTTAAGCGCCAAATACGGAACAAAGTACCCTTCTATAATGGAACATAGTCGTACAGAAACAGCTTCTGCTTATCCTGCTGCAGCCTTTACTTTAGATTAACTAGTATTTTGTTCTTATATTCGAAATATGTTTCCTTCGTTCATTCCAACCAAAATTATTAGGTTGTCCCGAAAGTTTCTTTCGCGAGTTGCATTCAATTATTTTATGTGGTCGTGTTTATATAAATAGACAATCAAATTTCATAGATATTCATGTTGTAACAGTAATGGAGCAAAATGAATCGTGCAGAATTCAGTAATGTAACAAAACATAAAATATTGTGCATGTATTACTTATTAACAAAGCAAAAGAAACTTTTAGGACAACCTAATACGTTTCCCACAAATACAATTCATTCGTCTAACAGTGCGAAAAATGTAACACCCCTCGTTATACTCAAGACAAATTGATAGGTAGACAGCTGTAGCAAAATGCGATTTATTCTTACAACAATTATACAGTAACTTATAAAAAACGTTTACCTAATGTATATGTACAATTCACATTGATGTACGAAAGAATGTTATAATTAAGGTAATTATTTCTTAATTCGCGTGTGGCGGTTTGCTTAAGTTCAGTGATTAATTTTTTAACAGTTTTCCTTTGCAACTTTTAATATATAGCAACGTTCGTTTACATCTAAGATTAATACGATCATAACTTAAAATAATTCATTCGAACTCTTGACTAGTTCACAACGCTCGCTCCTCTTCGGAGTATTTTTAATTATGTTCAACATGCAGAACGTATATATACAACTTCACGCAACATGAATTATTTTCGCTGGATCAATCTCAAGGTAAAAGCTATATCGGCTTTAAATCGTACAATACTTAGCAGATTTCAATTACATTATCGCATAAATTATTCTACCTATACACATCAGAGGGGATTTAATTAAGAAATGTATAATCAGGTAAGAGCTATTAATGCTCCGCATAGTGAATTCGTATCTGTTGCAAAACTAATATTAAGAAAAAAGAACAGTACAAATCAGTCGTGTCCGAAGAAGTTTGATAACTTTATCGCTTGTTCGGATGGATCCGTTCGTTTCTTCGATTAAATTTTACCGCACACGTTTCGTGGCGATAATGAAGATCATTGTTAACACTTTATTTACCGGGCTATTAAGAACCAGTCTTTAATTCAAAAAAGAATTTTCTACAGTAGCATATGCCAATCTAGGCTGACAATGATTCCTTTATACTATTACTAGGTACATTGAAAGCCCAGTCTGTTTCCAAAAACTGAATATTGTAAGTAGACAACCATCGACACAGTAAATAAATTCGAAAAGCTAAATACTGCAATTAAAAAGTCTATAAATAAGCTCCTGGTAAATAAAGTGTTAATATTCGAGATAAATCGTTTACAATTTTTCTCCGCTGAGATTCAGTACATTATAATACGAATGATCTGGGAACCTATCTAATTCGATGTAGTCGGTTTCGTCAAGCAGAAGACCTTCGGTCAAGCCGACGAGTTCTCCGAAGGATGGCCTACAAGCTGGATCTTTGTCCCAGCAATAATACATAATGTTGTAAAGCTCTCTCTTGCAGTGTTCTGGTCTGTCCAGCCTGTAACCTTCTTTGATTCTCCTCATCACCTGCGAATGGAATGTCACATGTTGAATGTCAAAGTATGATTTAAACGGAAACATAAATTGATTGGTGTGGTGAAGATGAAAATGCGTAGAAGATTCAAGAATATATTCTGAATTTACAATATCGTGTGCGATTAATGTTGGTTCAAATTAAATAAGAATGTTTCTAAATAAAATGATGGCCCAAGTAAACAAAAATCGTGGCATTTAAATGTAATTTTCAATTTTGGCATTACGATAACTAAAGAATGAAATTGTTTAAGAAAAATTTAGATCAATATTGATAACATTTTACATTGAAGATTACGAAAATACTATTACTTCTTATTTCAGTGCTAAACTGACACAGGGAGGATATATACTACAAAAAAGTCACATTTCACGCATAATGAATTTCTCTCATTAATTAGTGCTTTCTTTTATATTTTGCATAAATGTAGATGAATGGTATTCCTTTTAAATAAAAACAAAACTATTCCATTTCGATTTTTTCTTAATCTACTTCTAATGTCACACATATTCTACATATAATATACATATGTACCAGATCAGATTTAAGGATTAGATTAAGGAAGTGGCGTGACAAATTTTTGAAAAAAAAAGAGAATTCATTTTGAAGACTATCGCAATGGTAAAAAACATTAACTAGCACATTTTGCATCTAACATAGTTGTAATGATTATAAAGTAAAAAATAAAAACATTTTCGAAGGGTTATCTTCACTTCTAGGTGTATAGCTGTCGTTAGATTTACGTGTACTTTATTTTTGCAAAAATTCGAATACATGTTCAAAAATTGATCGAAACGTGTTTTTAAATTAGCCCTTTGCACCTAGAGGCGACTCTCAGTCACCGCTAGGTTTTCTTTCGGTTTAATTTCTTAGGAACTCGAAGTACCAATAAAATGATCGTCGTTGAAGCAAAGGTGTCCTGATTCTCAAATCTCAAATTAGAGATCTCATTTTCGAAGTCAATATAATCTTAGCATTCGTGACAATAGAATGCTAAGAAAGCATCTCGAGTTGCTGGTGGATACCAGAAAAAAAGGCCTCGAGTGCAAAGGGTTAGTACAATTCGAATAGCATACCTCAGCTGCAGCTAAACCAGGATAAGGTGTGGATCCCAACGTGACGATTTCCCAGATTAACACACCGAAACTCCATATATCCGATTTCACGGAGAATATATTATCGTACAAGCTCTCAGGAGCCATCCATCTGATTGGCAGTCGACCTTCGGACTTTCTCTCGTATATTTCATTGGCAGCAACGTCTCGAGCAAATCCAAAGTCCGCGACTTTGCACGCGCGATTCTCGTCGATGAGTATATTCCTCGCTGCTAGATCTCTGTGTATGATTCCTTTGGAAGCCAGGTATTCCATACCTTTGGCAATCTGCAGCATACAAGTGTTTCATAAGTGTTCTTTAAGGAGGACTGCAATTTAGAAGAGAACAAAAAGCAAATTTTCAAACCATTGTTCAGAAGATTAATTGAAAATTCTGGTAAAATTTGAAAAGTAAACAATGTTAGAACACTTTAAACTGAATTTTATATGTACAAAATATCGATAGTAAGGTTTGCAAGTATAAGAAACAAATTTCGAGTTGATCCTGAAAAAGTGTCCCACATATTTGTTAACACCTTGTATATCGGAATCCAGTAACGAAACGAAGTCCGAAACTCCACGCAAGTGGATGAACTTTTTGAATTCGTCAAATGAATTTTTTAAAAATATCCTTTTATGAAGAATGACAAGACGACTTTTTTTTATATTTACAGTTTATTCATCTGACGTTTAGTTTAAAAAATAAGAACTAAAATCTTATAAGTCGCACCTTTGCGGCTCGAAGCATTGTCGTTGACGACGGTGCGCGATCTTATAACTAACACTCTATTTCAGTCAATTGTGTATGAATCGATTTGCAAATTTCTGAAAAACTTCTACGAACATTACTGAACAATTGTTTCACTGGAAGTTGTTTCGAACGCAAACTCCTCTCGATACTTTTTAACGGTGAAAATGAAAAGTATCGTTAACTGGCAGTTACTCATTTGCAATTGAATATTTGTAAACAGTAATGAATTTTAGGCTTTTTGTTAGGTTGTTAGGTATCGTTGGATCCTACTACGTATCTGTACAAATGTTGGAAGTGTTTCGATGACATTCGTCCAAGTTACAGCGATTTATATTTTATAATTTAATTGAATTTCGGGAAAAAGGACTGTAGGAACTATAGTTTCTATAGCTTGTGCTACGCGGCGCGTTCTGTTTGCATAAATTTAAAACGTTATATTCGTGTTAGATGCGTTGTTGTTTACAACGAAAGTTATAAATTCAAATGTTATCCTATCGGCTTAATATCGTTTATTAATTGAAAATTTTAATTATATTCTCATGTATATAAATGTATAAGTAAATTGTAAATAAGTTAAGTGGAAGTTAAATTAATTCCTACAGGACTTTTAAGTTTTCAATTTTTATTTTTGAAACTAAACGTCGGATGAATACATTGTAAACATAACAAAGTTTCGTCTTGTTATTGTCTATTAAGAGACATTTTTTAAAAATTAATTTTACGAATTTAAATGAATTTAAATTTCATCTCCTTAGGCGGGGCGCTTAAACTACGAACGCGATCCTGGCAGTAGTATGTTTCGTATAGCCTACGGGCCGTAGGACTTCAAGCAAAAATCGTCTAGCGGACAAAGGGTAGATTAGAATTAAATGTATTCTTTACAACTTTTTCTATATTAACCATAATGATAAATATTTGAATCAGAAGCAACGAAAATAGTTTAAACCCCAGTGTTAAGTGAACTGTTCCGAATAATCCCAATCTGTTTTAATAATACTTTTGTATACACATTATACAACACCTGATAAACAAATCCGGTTAAATCTCTGGATGTTAGTCCAGGTCCTCCATGATTTCTTTCTTCTCTGGATGACCTCAGAAAGCTTTGCAACTTCCCTCCGCTCACATACTCTAAAATTACGAACATAGGTTCGCGTTCTGTACAGCACCCTAGTAATCTGACTACGTTAGGATGGGGATCCAAATTTTTCATGACTCGTAACTCTTGCGCCAAGTCCACTCGCTCTCTTTCCGTAGCATTTTCCTTTAAAGTCTTCACGGCGACTATAGTTGCCCCAGACTTCCCCTCGATCTCTAACGCTTCGCATTTCCAAACTTGTCCGAAGCAACCCTCTCCAAGAATGTTGAACACCTACAATGAATTCAAGAAGTAATTGTATAGAGATTTTAATTATAATACGCAGACCATGCAAGTGTTTGAGAATCTAGAGCATTTTCCAATGGGATTTTAGGATTTTGTTGTTTAATAGTATATTTACAAGTGTAGCCGTGATGGACACTTAAACATCACCTGTTGTGTAAAATAAAAGTAATTGAATGTATTCCATATCATTCGTGTGTTGTATTGAAGAATAAAATCCTGAAGTTCATGTTGGAAAACCTTCGATGTTTAAGAGAAAGTAATTAAGTCTTTGAGAATGTACATTTTTAACCGACTTCGAAAAGGAGGGGGTTACTCAATTCGACATGTATTTTTTTTATTTTTATTTTTATTTTTTTTATGTATGTTACTCGATTACGCCGAGACGACTTGACCACTCGGGATGAAACCTGTTGCATCTTGTAAAGCATGTCTCCGCGGTGGTCCCATTACCAAAAAATGTTGAGATTTCTCATTTTTTACTCGTTTTTTTTTGCGTGCAAAAAACCGAAAAATGTTGTATTGCTTCTTATTCCGAAATGGTTTGACCAATCGGATTGAATCTTCTTGCATCTGGTAGGGCTTCGTTGCCTCTTAAAAGCTTAAAAATATATTTGACGATCTTCTATTTTTTACCACTTTATTGCACTTTTTATATGTTTAATTGTCAGAGCTTAAGTAAACAATTATAGTATTCGATAATTCCTTGGGAATATTCATTAAAAGATTCATTTCCATCGGATGAAAATAGTGATGGTATAATAATAAAGAAGTTTATGATGTTGTTACTGTTTATGAAAACATGTTAGGTTTACAGCACATTCAATTTGTGAGAGTGATTCAAAATTCTGTCTTTTGTAAGACATAGTGGTTTGATCGAAGCAATTATGATACTAACCTTCAATCGATGTCGGGGAAATTCCCATTTATCTTCTTTGTTCTGTGCACCATTCTGATTCTCCTTTTCCCAAGGCTCGTACCGATTGTTGCGAGCCTTTGGACCACGCCATCTTTTTAAAACGAGGGATGGATCATCTGATATATTCGAGACGCTAACCGAGGCCTGTTCTTTCTACATAGAAAAATAAAAACGTTTTAATGATGATCAATTATCTAGAAAATCTCACATTTTTTAATTTAATGTCTTAGTTTGAAGTAGTTTTACGTTAACTTTAAAAATCATTTAGTATCTAATTGTTTTTAATCACCTAAGTAAACATTCCTTAATTATTTTACTATAGTTTTATTTATCTTTGTGTTCCTTTTTTTTAAAATTTTTTTTAATTGTTCCCATAAATAAAAATTCATGGATGTTAAATCGAAAGAACGTGCCAAATATTTTAATATTCTCTGATCGGCCATCCATCGATCTCAAAATTGGTCCTCAATTTATTGATGAAGCATTAAATAGTCACAAGTATGCACAGATTTTAACAGAAATTTTTTCACTATTATTAGATTATTCATTGAACGTAGAGCAATTAACGTGGTGCCAGCAAGATCGATGTCCAAGCTCATTCTCCTCGGAATATTAAATGGCCAGCGCGTTCTCCCGATTTAACACCCATGGATTTCTATTTATGGGGAAAGTTAAAACAGCATGTATACAGCGAAATGCCAACAGCCAGAGAAGATACGAACGAGCGAACAAGAAGAGTTTGCATTGCAATTGATCCAAATACAGTTCATTGTGCAGTGTTGTTAACCGACTTCGAAAAGGAGGAGGTTACTCAATTTGACATGTATTTTTTTTATTTTTATTTTTATTTTTTTGATGTATGTTACTCGATTACGCCGAGACGGCTTGACCAATCGGGATGAAACCTGTTGCATCTTGTAGAGCATGTCTCCGGGGTGGTCCCATTACCAAAAAATTTTGGAATTTCTCATTTTTTACCCGTTTTTTTTTGTGTGCAAAAAACCGAAAAAGTTTGTATGGCTTCTTATCTACATTAACACGTTTTTGAAAATACATTCACGTTCAAGGTGATCATGTTGAACATTTGCTGTAGCAGTTAGTACGCAAATAAGAATATTAATGAAATATTTGAAGAGTGTCCTGAAACAATTGATTTTTAATTCGGTCAGCCTGTGTAACCTTGAATGACTTTCATATAGAGGTCATTGTATTCGTCTTGAAACACTTTATCAGAATGCGTATAAGAAACTATTTCTCCATTTAAAAAAACAGAATCGCCCATCATATATCACTTCTACGCTTCTACCGATAAATAAGTTATTGGAACCACGTTACGTGCCCCTCGAAATCAAACAACTCTTGTTCAACGCTTTTCTTTTTATCGCTGAAAGTAAGCGAATTATTCAGGTGGAGTGTTTTAAATGCCTCACTCGGTATATGCAGCACTGGCAGCGAACGCGTTATAAGTCAAAAATAAAAAGAAATTACCGTGTCTTCTTTGGACTTCCTACTTCCACAGAATTTATTTCTCAGGGACCAGGCCCCCATCCCGAGACCCACCACGAGTACGCAGACCGCCATGACAGGTACCAAGGTCATCGCAATATCCTGAGAAGGCGGTGCCTCGGCAGGTGTGATTTTCGAGCTGTGAGGTGGCCCCTCGACCTCGTTCTCCACCGAAGGCACCTCAGGGACACCGGTGAAGCCACCGCTGATGTCACCCTCGTTCTGCTTCGCCTCCTCCGGTTGCAACTTGGTCGTTTTTGGCATATTGGCCGGCACTGCCACTGGCGACGACGGCATCACCGATTTATGAGGTAATCCTGGCCGCGGATAGCTCTGCAGGCTCGGCAATCCCAACAGCGGCGGCCGTATTCTACCACCAGGAGCGTGTTGACCCGGAAACGGGTTCCTGTCGAAGAAAAATCAGAGCAGAGTTAAGCAGTGCCCGGTTAACAACTTTGAAATGCTCGAGTTGGAAAGAGTATCGTCAACCAACTGGAGCATGAATAATGGAACGGACAGCCACGGGTCCCCTGAAAGGTCGTGCATTGTTCCTTGTGATTTATCGACGAAACTTTCTACCCAGTTGGCTAGGTCCTGCAGGTTCACCTTTGTTTCGAACGATCGCGGGACTAGCTAGCGGTTAAGATTAACAAAACAGGACACTGCTCATCTCGGAGTGTCTTCTTAAGGTATAATCGTTGCAAATTAAGGGCTTTTGTAATCTTTAACCTTAGGTCGGTGGTTTTAAAATTGGGCAGGAAAGTTGGTAGGAGACCGAATCGCGAATGTAAAGTTATTAGGCCCTGAAGGTAATTGTTAAGAGACCTAACAGACCTTTTACCCTTCTCTAAAATATTCAATGCAGGCGCATGTTATTATTATGAAAATATTTATTTGTTTGTCATTCTCTATATATGAAATGTTTACGATTTCGTACATACTTTACATATAGCATAATAGGAAGATAAATGAAAGCTGTTTAAATGAGGATTTAGAATTTGTTTTTTCAACCTAAATAAAAGTACACGTGATTTAAATTAAACGTAACAAAGTATGTATTGTAGTTCAAGTATTTACCACAGTTACGCTAACTCATTTGTGCTTGATTAAAATTAAAAAAATTGTTTGCTAGTGTATACTCATACCACTCACTGTTATTTATAGATTACAAAATTAAATTCATGAAGAAAATGCAGATCTGTACTGAAGAGCTGGAAAGAATTACCCCAGATAGAATCTAAATATAGCGATTTGAATATTTCAGGGAAGGTTTATGTATTTTATTATTTATCGAAATATTGTATCACATATACTAATCGCTAATAGCATTACTATTATAAAAAGAAATTTTGTCAACGAAAGGACAAGATTCTATCGCATTGTCGACATCACAAGTATTCATTGTAACTCGTTGCAGTACACGTATCGCCATACAATTCATAGTGATATATTTAGCTGACAGAGTGAAAATATTGAGTGTCTAGAACCTGGAAACCATTTAATGGTCTGCACTTCTGTAAACCATTTAATTTATAGAATGCAGATTAGAGAGTAACCATTACAATTACTTACATTTACCAAGGTAAACAATCTTGAAACTCATTATGATCTTTATATAAAAAGAGTTAAAATATTCTTCTTGTAGTATGTTATTGGGCTTAATTAAATTATCAAACGATTTTTACATTTGTTAAATGTTTTCGCTATAGATTATGATAGAGAGGAAGATGTCATCCTTCTTCTAATTCATTGGTGATAAATAGACAGCGGATATAAATGCACATAAAATATACAAATATACATGAATATTTTTAGTTGGTACGTCATATCTTCTGCATAAGTTTCCAAAGGCTCACTCTTATCCGTCTATTAGTTCAAGTGCTATAGTTTTGTAACAAAAAATGTAGCACTGATTTTCAGCGTCACAAAACACTTGTAAAATCCCTAATTTTTGAAATTTTGAAGACTCGTTTAAGGTAAGTTTAATGTTTCTAACTAAAATTCAACGTTACTTTTTCAGAATAATTATTTCAAATGATAAACCATATTAAAATTAACAGCCAACGATAAATTGATAAATTAATTAATGGCAGGAAAAGGTCATACGAGAACAAGACCACAATTGGTTATATATTATCTCAATAAATAATTGCACCGGTAATCGATAGTGCGTCGGTCACTAAACACTGCAACATACTCAAATTTGTAGAAAATCTGAAATGCTGGTCCATTTAATGGCCGATTTCCCGTGGCATGATCCACGTAAGGAACACAACAGATATTTAAGATCCAAGCGTCAGGTCACATGTTGAATGTCAAAGTATGATTTAAACAGAAACATAAATTGATCGGTGTGGTGAAGATGAAAATACGTAGGAGACTCAAGAATATATTCTGAATTTACAATGTCATGTGCGATTAATGTTGGTTCAAATTAAATAAGAATGTTTCTAAATAAAATGATGACCCAAGTAAACAAAAATCGTGTCGTTTAAATGTAATTTTCAATTTTGGCATTACAATAATTAAAGAATAAAATTGTTTAAGAAAAATTTGGATGAATATTGATAACATTTTACATTGAAGATTACGAAAATACTATTACTTCTTATCCAAGCGTGAGGTGAGACACCTTGTATAGAGGTGACCGTGCACTCGGTCAGAATCGGTTCACCGATCGAGTGACGCGACTGATTTTGTCCTCGACGAATAACCTACCTGGTGTGTCCTCCATTGGGGCCTGAAGTGTTCTTGATGATGACGTAGACCTCGGTCTTTGTCGTGAGTTGACCGTCGGAGACAGTCACGTAAAGGGACAGGTTCTGCCCTCCCTGGAAAGAAGAAGCAAGAAACGTCGTTCAATCCCTGAACATCGACCATACGTAGCTCGTGTTACGTTCTCATCTTCTCGAAAGAAATGGCCGTATACGAGCGTGCCTTTGCTCTCCGTGTAACGACGGGAACTCGTCCGCTTACTTAGGTGTACTACACCCAGGCCTCTGCCTGGCTTCTAAACAAGCGATTCATCGACTTTTCACGCTTCGAAAATGACGAATGCTCGCATGCACGACTGGCTCCGTATAATCGTATACGTTTGACTAAAATCATGTCGTCCCGACAATCAGATACAACGAAAATTGTCACCGTGCAATTTGCTGACTTATTTATCTCGATCGGAGATGAGTAAAATATCACTTCGAACTGTAGGTATACAGTAAACAGTCGATTTCATTTTAAGGGGGTCCACCTGTGTAACGTTTAATTTTCAAGGAACTTTTCCAGAATTTTTTGTAGGAAAAGTAGTTAGAGCAATTATGATAATTTTTTTTTTATTTTGTAGATCGACGCTTTAACATTAAACGCGAATGTTTTCAAATAAACGTTTCTAAATAAACAGGATTGCAGAAAATCCATTACATGAATCGGGATGAAATTTGTTTTTCTACAATTTTCAAACGTAATTGGCGGTACTGGCGGCAAGATACATGTTAAAGAAATTTTTTTCCAACGTCTACTAGCCATTAGGTAGGGAAAAAGATACCTTAAAATATCATTTTTTAGTTTATACGCCACCCTATTAACAATTTTCAAAATTTTGTGAATATCTTATCGTCAGTACCTTCAAAATGTAATTACACAGAAGGTATTTTACTTTTTTTGTTTCAGACGATCAAGTACGATCAAATCCTGGTCGCCGAATGATTCTTCTACTTTTAAGTGGTCTCGTTAAAGCGCCGTCTAGGAATATCCACATGTCGAAACATTGTGATAAAAATCAAAAATTAATGTTAAAGCGTCGATCTATCAAATAAAAAAAAATAATCATAATTGCACTAGTACTTTTTCTACAAAAAATTCTTGTAAAGTACCTTGAAAATCAAACGTTACACAGGTGAACCCCCTTAAGGGGGGAAACTGCATTAGAGGTCCAATTATTAAATGTTTGTTGGGATATTTATTTTTATAGATAAGTTTTTATGTTTTTATAACTTTGGGAATATGTTAGGTATGTTTTAAAGTACATTTGGTAATTTTTCAATTTGGTTCTTCCAATTCACAGCTGCATAAAATGTTACACAAGTATTAGAGATAATACACATTTAGTTTGAGAAAGTGAATATTCCACCTATTTTTTTTTAAACAGGGGTGAAACGGAACCCATTGGAACGATAATTTAACAAGCGTGCTACATTCTGTTGGTTGAAAGATCACATCAAATCCGCGACAATCCACGAAGATTAATTTAGAATCTCACAATCAGCAATCAGGGCTTGCTTCCTGGCAGACGAATAGGTCATCATTTCAAAGCAACTATTTGAATAGCTAAATTAATGAAATTAAGGCTCGTTTAGGGATTAAGTATAAAAAGGGAATCCTTTAAAAACATATAAGGTGAACTTTGACCATTTACAACGGTACTACGAACGATTATCGTGCAGAATTTTAAATACCTCACGTACCGCTATGACTAGAATATAATTCAGTGTATATCTTTATGTCAAAGAATGTCAGTTCATTGTGTAACACTGCGAATGAAATCAAACGAATACAACTTGACAGTCCTTTTCATCCTTTATTATATTTGATCTAACCCAATATTGCTGAGTTGTTGGTTGGCATACTTGTTTCAACATACAGTGGGTGTAGAATGTATTCGTATATCGATCAATTTCCCAAAAAACTTTTGTGTGAAATTGTAGTTTATTAACTCCTTGTTTTATAATCAATGATATTCTATATATTCTCGGAAATCTTTAGAATATAGTTCAAATAACAATTACTACTTTATATAATTTGCAAAATTATCAAGAAAATATAAAAAATCGGTAGAAATATAGAAGCAATAAGTATTCCTACGGTTCTTATGACAAACAATTTATAGTAGAATTTGTAACATAAGCACATCAGTTTATTACTTCGTGGGAATCAGAAAACATTAAATTTCCAATATAAAAGACTTATAAAATGCTCTAATAAAGGAATGGAAAAAGATCTCACCCCGAATAACATCGACATTTATGATAGTTAATTTAATACCTAGAAAAGTTGCAGTAATTATAAAAACAAAAGGAAATCCCACGAAGTATTAATTATTTATAAATTAATGTAAATTTCTTTTTTTTTTTTAACGAAGTTTTAAAGGTATAACACTTGTACGAATACTTATTGGTTCTGTATTTCTATCGATTTATTGTTTTTTCTTGTTGATTTCTCATTTATACAAAATAACTAATCTTTTCGTAGTGTATCTATTCTAGAGATTTCCAAGAATATATAGAATGTCATTGTTTATAAAAAGAAAGTTAATAAGTTACAATTTCACATAGTTTTTTTGGAAAGTGATCGGTGTACGAATACTTTCTACATCCACTGTAGCTATTAAAGCAACAAATTCCTCTAACGTAAACATCAGATTCAGGAGCAACTTTTATTATATACAGTGATTCGTATTAATATTCGTACGCTATATAACACTTTATTCATTATTACAATCTACACCTGACCATAATTCAGTTTATACAATTTTTTTGTGTGTGATATGTTAGAACGTTTGTTCTCTTTAACAGAAATGTAAATTTTATTTATGTAGTCTATCGAATTTGTAATGTAACGAACAATATACTAGATAATGCATTATTCTTGCGTCGCATTAATATTCGGCCACTTATATTTTATTATATGTATGAATATTTTTCAAGGATCATTTTTGTTCAAACCATTTTTCTTCTTTTTCTTAGGAATTTTTTCCTCATAGATAATAGAAGTTGCTTTTATATATCATTTAACAAAATATGCTTCACTTTGATCGAGGAAGTGAACGATAATTTGTATAAACAGTTTTAGATTTTTACAAAAATTGACGGGCACCACCCTTGTGGATTTCTTAAAATATCTTTCTTTCATTTTTAAAAAATTGGGTTTTCACTTTAGAGAAAAACTTTCTATATGTTTTTTGTAGGGTTTCATGAGATCTATAACAAAAAGGAAGTTTCAATACAAAATATTCATTAGTAGGAGAGCTACGAATTTTTAAAGATTAGACAACGTTTTACGTATCTTTCCGCCAAAAAGTACTAAAAAACAGATTTATAATATAGTCTTATATTTTTTAAAAATTCCTCACTTATAGACACGCAGTTTCCCCGTTTTGATAATTGAAATCCATTTACCCAATCAAGACTTATGATTTTTTCAAATTGTAGTCGAGAATTATGGCCGATGCGACACACAGTATATGTGCCTATGTATCTATGTATATTGCACAGTCATTCGAATTTGATAGCACACAGAACAAAATTGGTTAGATAAAAGTTGTACGGTATGAAAACGTCCAAAAAAACAGTGAACACAATTTTTATGCAGCAATTATTAGAAAGCTTTGAAACGGAACTCACTTTGCCTTTGAGCGTTTCATTAACGTAGATGATCCCGGTGCTATTGTCGATATAAAAAGGAAGCGGTGGTTGCGGGCTATCGTTTCCATTGTAGTTGTGTCCAAGAGATTCTAAACCGTAAGTTAACTGATCCTGTTCGTTGTCCTCGGCGCGGGCTCTGGTCACGACACTTCCTACGGGTTCGGAATCCAAAAGTACAAAATTTCTGTCTATCCACATTACCGGTGGTGTGTTGTCGCTAAATTGACTTCCTGTAACACAAATTAAATATCGAATGAGTGGTTGCATTCCGTTTGTTTCAAGTAAAAAGGTAATTGTATAAGATAACAACAGATTATTCTAGTTTTGAATTTATATCGTTGTATAAATTGTATTAGGTGAATCCATAAGTTCGTGCTGAAGACTGTGTCAATAATGGATAAAAAAAACTACAGAAATTTTATAGTGACGGTATAATGACCATGTCAGAAAGGTGAGAAAATATTATAAAATGAGAGAGATTATTTCTTTTTTTTTCTTATAACACTTAAGAGTATATTTCACATATTAATTTGAGTAGCAGAAGTAGCAATGACATGAACTTTTAGAACGAGCTAATACTAAAGCGTTCAATATTTCGACAATTAATGCATATCTAAGAAATGGATACCTCGTTATCGATTCAATCTTAAATACATGGAATAAAATACAATTATGATATTCATTTTTAATGTATGACTACTCAATTTTGATGACTTTGAAGAAAATCAAAAAAAGCTGAAGTTAGTAGAAAAATTTGTCTTCTACGGTACTTCTCCAAAATCATTGCGGTTTCAATAAATCACGTTACGAATAATTTTTATGTAATAAAAACCAACGGAAATATTTAGGTGGCCTCCTTTAGTTGCGACAACATGATATTTTCAGTGATTATTGCAGATAATGCGAATAAAAATTGATGTATTTCCTATTCGAATACGATTCATTCGAACAAAACAAAGTGGTTTTCCGCTTGAGCTCTAATTAACTTCGAATTTACCGAAGGATAATGAGAGAGAGAGCCGCGGGTGGCTTGAGAGATCGGCCTTGATATGCATTTCTTCCTGGATTTCGAGTTCATATCGTCAAGTAGAGTGTAACTCTTCGTGCTTTAACTCAAAGCTACGATACTCGCAATTTCGTTGCTTTTTATCAAAAATAACTTTTCATAGTGCTTTCTTATTCTTTTCAAACAATTCTTTGAAATATTCGCTTTAAAGCAAATAACTCGTTAGCGAGACATGGCTTACGAATCTTTTTCTGCCAAAACGAGTTTACCGTTCACCTAAAATTACTGTTCTTCGCTTTCATAAGCTGCTCACGTTTAACCTTCATTTGTCAAAATCCTCCGTTATCGCTTTATTTACGTCTAACGATAACGTACACCGTGAATATCAAAGTACATGGAGAATATACACAGAATTTTATATTGTTGTAATATGGATTAAATTTCATTTTTATCTTTCCTAATTAGCGTTATTTGCCGTTGAGCATTAATTTTAAGATGACTTTTGTCGAGCCTGATGCTTGGAGGTATTTATAATTTGAGTTAAATAAATTTATAGCATTTATGGAAGAAAAATAATGCTGTTTGTACAAGTTGTTGTTATGTATTCAATGTTTTTTTTCATTAGAGAAAATTGAAGACTAGAAAGAAAACTAAAAAGAAAACAATTATAACAAAAATATTTACAAATAGTGAAAGTATACTAGAAAAATGAAAAAAATTAAAAGAAATTATTCATGGATGGATTTTGGTCAAAGCAGATGTATGACGACATCAGACTAAAATATGCAGTATAAAGTTTTATCAAAATCCAAAAATGTTGATATCTAAATCTGAATCTTTCATCTTTTTTCGATATAATAAGCATACCAATAACCAATTCATTAATAATATGCCAAAAATAACGTTATAACTTTCACATCCTGTCAATTACAATTTTTATTTACAAATGGTCGAAGATTTTTGCGAGTAACATAAATTTATTCTAAACGATATCTCTTGTCTTGAGCAAGATGTTTCCACTCATTTGAAGCAACAAAGTATCGAAATTAAGCTTGGTAACAAACTGAGAGACCCTAGCAATTATCCACTAATGTTACGGCATACCATTCGCTGTTCCGAGAGGTACAGCTTTTGCTCAACGCGAGCATACCAATGAGGTTTCGTGCGAATAAGAGAAAGTCTTTATTATCCGTCCGTTTCCTTATATTATTATTGGATGGTTTTGCAGCATCGATTCAATTTCAGTAACACCATGTGTTGGTCTTCGACCACTCGCTTTCCTTCGATTATCAGTAATTTCTAAAATGCCCTGTAAACCTTCTTATGCCCACGAATGTTACTTTTGCTAATCAGAAACTGAAATGATGCATTTTACTTGTAATTGTATTCATTCGAAAAAAAACTCTACGCTCTGTTAACCCTTTACGAAATTTTTGAACTCGATAAATCAATTTTTCAAAAATGTCTCTTTATAAACAATAACAAGACGAAACTTTTTTATCTTTTCAGTGTATTCTTCCGACGTTTAGTTTCAATAATAAAAATTGGAAACTTAAAAGTCCATTTTCTCGAAATTCAATTAGATTATAAAATATAAATCGCTGTATCTTGGACGAATGTCACCGAAAAACTTCCAAATTTTGTACAGATACGTAGTAGAATCCATCGATACTTAACAATCTAACAAAAAGCCGAAAATTCATTACTGTTTACAAATATTCAATTGGAAATGAGTAACTGCCAGCTAACGATGCTTTTCATTTTCACCGTTAAAAAGTATCGATGGAAGTTTGCGTTCAAAACAACATCCAGTGAAACAATTGTCCCATAGTATTCGAAGAAGTTTCTCAGAAATTTGCAAATCGATTCGTTCACAATTGACTGAAATAGAGTGTTAGTTATAAGATCGCGCACCGTCGTCAACGACAATGCTTCGAGCTGCAAGATGCGATTTTTAAGTTTTCAATTTTTATTTTTTAAATTCAACGCCAGACGAATAAACTGTAAATATAAAAAGAAATTCATCTTGTCATTCTCTATAAGAAGATATTTAAAAAAAATTCATTGGACGAATTTAAAAATTTCGTCCACTTGCGTGAGGCTCTGGATTTCGTTTCGTTACTGGGTTCCTATATACAGGATGGGGCATTTTAAATAGGCCACCTGAATAACTCGCTTGTTTTTGAAGATAGAAGAAAATGCATTAGACCAAACTTAATTGGTATCGGCGGGCTCATAATCTGGCATTACCACTTTTTCTGTAAGTGGAGGCGTCAAAGAGGTATGAAGATCACTTCTGTTTTTTTTTTTTTAATGTAATGGTATGGTTTTCTACTTACAGTCTGGTAGAGTGTTTCAAGACGAATACAATGACCTATTATGAAGATCATTCAAGGTCACCCAAAGTCAACTGCTATAGAAAATATATTGTCTCAGAGTACTTTTAAACAAACATTCAGTCACATTGTACGCTTATCTGTATCCTCAAATATTATTAGTAATTTGACTACCGTCTAGAGAACAGCTTCGTAATATTACGCGAAAAACCAACTACCAAACTTGACATGCAAGAACGTATAAAATGAGCTTGCTCTGTAATAGATACAAATGAAATTTGCCAGGCGGTGTCATCAATATTGCAACGATTTAGACTATATATCCATGTTCATGGTCGCCATTTTGAACACTTGTAGTGGCAGTAAGCAAATAAACGTCCAAGTATTCGAAAAGTACTCTGGGACAATTTATTTTCTATTGCAGTTGACTTTGGGTGACCTCGAATGACCTTTATAATAGGTCATTGTATTCGTCTTGAAACACTCTACCAAACTCTAAGTAAGAAACTATACCATTCTGTTTAAAAAAACAGAATTGACCTTCATATCTCCTTGACGGCTCCATCTATAGAAAAATTGGTAATACCAGATCATGAGCGCTCCGATACCAAGTAAGTTTGGTCTAATGCATTTTCTCCTATCTTCAAAAACAAGCGAGTTATTCTGGTGACCTGTTTAAAATGCCCCACCCGGTATACATATTGACTTTCTATGGTCAGCCAAGCTGTGAGCCTATTACTCGAGGACGTATATATACGCCCTTCGCGATCAAAAGGTTAATAATATTTGTATACTATTCTATGGGATAGTTGCATAGTATTATAAATATCCTTTTCTTTGTATGTACAATTTATAACTTTATCGAGAAGAAAGCATTTCTTAAATTTTTCTAAGCACTCTGTACATTTATATTTCAGATTTAATTTATAATCCTATTTTCCAAATTTTTATTTTCACTAGTAAGTTATGCAATTGTAAATTAAACCTCGAACATAAACCTACAGAATACTCTGATAAGTATTATAACAGATGCTTTTCCTTTAATATTGTTTAACACTAATTACGTCTTTGACATATTTTCCCAGATCGATTTTTGACGCGTCTTTTACGATCATTGCTTCGAGTAGCGACAGAAAACTTCAAAGATTATTTTGTTCCTAGATTGTAACATGGAAAGAAATAACATTTAACGAGCCACTTTATATTTTTACTAGTTCATTGAAAACGTAATATTGGTCCCCACAGTTTATGTATCTTCTCAAACTAATTTACGGGACTCCAGATAAAGTACATTCACTCGAAACATTTATTCACATCTTTGGTAATTTACGAATTATATAGACATAAATAAAATGAATGGGTTTGATATACTTAGGAAGAGTCGTTGGACGGCTTCGACCACGATGAAACAAAAAGAACGTAAGAAGATCGAGCTGGCACCGCCCAGGAAATGGTAGCTGCTCAATTAGAGTAACGCGAGGACGATTACACGAAGGACGTTGATTAGAATCTCGATGCGGGGAAAACTGTACACAGCATCGACGTGACTGGCAAATTCGCGTATTGCTCGAGGCTTCAATTATTAAAATTTATGGGCGTCATCCGACAACTTTCTTCACCGTGATAGTAGTCGAGAGAGATGCAAGATCTCGCGTTCATTTGCAAACGCTTATAACAGGCTCCAGGCCCGCTGGTGTTTGACATTAAGGAGTGAAAGATTAGACCTCGTGAGCTATCCAATTCCAATTTATGGTAATCGATGTTTAAAGATCGCGTATCGAGGACTATTCTGAAAGAGGACCTTCTCGTCGAAGGTGTTGGTTTTAAATTCTGGTTTTAACACTAAACCTACCACGGCCGGTCAAATGACCGTTTTCAAACTGTTGTGTACAGTTCTATTTACAATATATTAGGTGGACTGGAAAGTAATGTCGTTTTTTCAATTTGAAATACTTGTTTATTACTCACTAGCTCATTGATTTTTGTCGATCTGGCATTCAACATTTTTACACTAAATGGCAAAAGGCTGTTGATAATGAGGGCGATTACATAATTGATTAAAAAAAAGGAATTTATTACAAATTTGTTTGAATTTAATGTAAAATAAACGACGTTACTTTCCAGTCCACCTAATATAAATGATACTTCAATTGTTTCATGCATTATTCAATTAAGTATCGCGTGAAATATTTTTGCATTCGACTGAAAAAAGTCTCTTTAAGACTAATCATTTGTTTTATCACGGTAAAAGTATGAAGAATGAAACCTCGCTAGGTGCAGTGCTAATTCTTTGCGCAATAATACCAAGGTATGGTACATACATATTACCCTTCTTTTAGCCCATAATGCTTTCTTAGGAAGCCATTTAATCATCTTTGTAGAGTCAATTACTTGTTATTTAGCTCGAATATCGATTAATTCGTGAATATATATAAACTGTTGGACAAAATTAACGGAACACATTTTGAAATGTTCATAATTATGATAGTTTTCAACCGATTTCGGTGAAACTTCGTGAGGAGTAGTCTTCAAGTGTCTTCTGGGTGTGTGCAAAGTTGCATTGGCGAGGGTTGATGTGAAGGGGTTAATTCACCCCCTTATATATATATACTTGTTTATTTGGAAATTAACTTTAAATTAGAATTATAAATATATGAATATAAGTATATATATACTTATATTCATATATTTATAATTCTAATTTAAAGTTATATATATACTTATATTCATATATTTATAATTCTAATTTAAAGTTAATTTTCAAATTGTATTATTAGAATCTGTAGAATATTTAAAAAAGTCCTGCAAAAGAATGTTTCGAAATTCGAAAAATGGACCGAATTGCAGAAGCTTTCGTTGAACAGTACACAAAGCATATTTCGAGTTATATGTCGTCAAATATGCCAATTATATCGACAATGGGGACACACAAATATTGACTTGGATCTTTACTATGTAAACAAATAAAAATGCGTAAATTTTAAACTTCAAACGTGTTTTGGTTAATTAAAAAGAAATTTACAGGCATAATTTGAATATTACAGATACAACTTATCTCGCAAATAAAATGATATTCATTTTTAATACGATACTTTCACTCAATCTGAAATTCCTTTTAACTATAATCATATGCACGTTTCAGGAATATAAATCAGATTCCGAAGAGGTGAAACGGTTACTGCGTGAAACGTCTCAAAGCGAAACCAGTTGTGTAAGACCACTTTTTGCTGAAACTGAAATTTTACGCTAATTTTATGTCGTATTTTCGCACAATTTATAAACTAAGTAATTTGCGTATCTTGTAAATAACGTTTGAAAATCCTCTTTATTTCAAGTCGATTTCAAGATTTCGAAGAGGTACGCAACGAATGGAAAAAAGTATTCGCGCGTACGTATGCTTTTATTGCTTCATGGTCAACGAAATATTCGCACGCAAATGTTAAGCAACAGTGACACCTTTGACTAAACAAACTGTTTTAATATTTCATTTACATTCCATTAGTATCTACATTATTAATTATGAATTTCCACATTGTCAACATTTATTCTAGAAACCAGTTTGCGTTTATGCAAAAGAGTTTAACAATTTAAATTACTACTTTTTACTTATTAAACATTTTTTTTAAACCGTAAATCTAGTAGATATCAAAGGTTTTCTATTAAATTAATAATTGGTAGAGTTGTACGTTTTACATATCAATTTAACTATATTATGTATTATAATATATAGATAATAATTTTAATTTGATTAAAATTTGTATTGTACAATAAGATGCCCCCACAATGGCCAGCCTAAACGAAAAGAGAATGATCGAATGTGCAAAAATTAATTCGAATATTGAATACAATTATTTCGCGTTTGTAATTGTTTCCAAAAGACTCCATACTAATTATATTTTGTTAACCCTTTGAGTGCGAAGGGAGTATATATGCGCCCTCGAGAAATGAAGTCAGAAAAATGTTTGTATTCGTTATATCAATTTTTAATAAATATCAGCTTATAGGCGATAATGATTCGAAATTTTTTCATATTTACAGTTTATTCATAGGATGCTTAGTTTCTGAAAAAAATTGAAAAGCTCGAAGTTCGTTGCAATAATTAAATCTCAGAAATAAGATCTTCTAAGTTTTCAATTTTTATCTCTGAAACTAACCGCCGTATGAATAAACTCTAAATATAAAAAAGTTCCGTCTTATCATTCTTTATACGCTAATATTTTTTTAAAAATTCACACCTCTACGCTTCTCAGAATTTCCAGCAAAAATTGTCCCGCAGTCAAAGAGTTGAAAAACTAAATCCAAAAGTCCATTCTGAAAAATCCTTTATACCTGCGATTTATCACAAAAAAATTGAATGTTCTTAAGAATACACTCAAATATACATGTATATATTAAGTGTATATTAACCCTTTGCACTCGAGGCTTTTTTTTCTGATTTCTACCAGCAACTCGAGATGCTTTCTTAGCATCCTATTGCCACGAATGCTGAGATTATATTGACTTCGAAAATGAGATCTCTAATTTGAGGTTTGAGAATCAGGTCAACTTTGCCTCAACGACAATCATTTTATTGGCACTTCGAGTTCCAAAGAAATTAAACCTAAAAAAAACCTAGTGGTGACTGAGAGTCACCTCTCGAGTGCAAAGGGTTAAGTATAGTAAGTACATTTATTTGCACAGCAAAATGCTTCAGTAGCTACTTTGCCTCTCAACTTTTCTCAGTAAATGTATTCCAAGAAAATGTCGCGAGCGTGGACACGTTGGGGCAGGAATTTTCTTCGCGGAAAGAGAACCAGAATTATTGAAAGTTCTAATAACATTACGTTTTCTCCTTTTCACCCTCCCTCGCCCCTCTTTCTGTGCGGTAAATGGTAGCCATCATTCACGAGAATACCGCGTAACTGTATTCTCACGGTGCAGTGACTTCACTACCGCTATAGCGTTCGAAACACTGCTTGAAATAAAGAAGCAGTGCGCACCGCTGCTGTCGGTTCTGCATTGTAATGCACCGACCGCAATAACAGAAGCTACGCTGTAGTTTATCTTTATCGTTCATTTGTCTTGGTCGGTGCTGTTCAACCGATGAAATTTATCGCATCGTGGCTCGAAATCCCAAAAAGCTGGCACCAGTTTTACAAGGTGTAGCTTTTTAGACAAAAACACGGTTAAATAATAAAAATGCTTAATTAATTACTGAAATTGTAACGAAACCGTTTCATCGATCACACTTTGACTTCGAGGCGATTTCGCGTCATTTCCTTTAATTGCGATACATTGGAAGAAACATTCAGTTTTTGAAGAGTCGATATTGAAAGCTCTCTTTTTTATTCGTAATCAAAGAATTTTAATAAATTTTAAACTATCGAAAAATTAGTAGACTGATTTCTGTTTTTACTCAGCTCAGAAAATGGGAAACGACTCTGATTTCATAAATATTTTATGTATAAAGAAACTGCACTGATAAACAATGAAAAAGTAGTGAATTCCTTGACAGTTACATTATTAAATGAGCTCTAACGAAACTAAGAAAAGTCGCTCATTACCATTAACATTTGATGCGACTATACATATGTATATATGTATATATACAATCAAAAAGAAATTATGCTGTTTTCGAAACTACGCAATATTTTAACCCAACGTTCCAACCCATGTGCGCGTCATAGGCTTAACGATACTTTCAAGGAAGCATTTAACGGTTATCAATACTTCCGCGAAGTATCAAATGTCTATTGGTACTTTCGATAATGTGTCCCCATACTTGTTTGTTTCTATCAGGTCTTTTCAACCTTGTTTACCTGGTCCTTTTCAAAAACATGGTGATCATTTAAGATACAGGTCACAGTTACATATATTTGGCTAACAAAATGAAAAAATTCTTGTTATAAAAACTTTTCAATTTTGGAGGGGTAGTATTAGTAGTAATCTCTTTATTTCATTACCATCTCGATATAGAAACGGTTAGAGCCTTCTATTCGTACGATACACTTAATTACATTAACCTTGCTAAATTCTCCATGCTTATCAATTACTTAACAATTGGTATTCCTATTCCTACTACACAGTCTTTGTCGATAAATTTTCATTTTCTAATCTGAGGTCGTAACATAAAATTATTCTTTGGTCTTTTTTTCTTGCCTCTTTACTTGCCATCCACTTAATTATATTAACCTTATTCTAGTTGGAAATTTGTATCCTAAATTCTCCTTACTTATTAATTACTTAATAATTGGTATTCCTATTCCTACTACACAGTCTTTGTCGATAAATCTTCATTTTCTAATCTGAGGTCATAACTTAAAATTATATTCTTTTATTTATTCCTTCCATCCTCTTTGATATTTTTTCTTGCCTCTAGAATTATTTTCATCCACTTAACTCCGGTACCTTTCTCGTCTAAAATGATCTCTACTTCCATTTCTGTATTTCCTATCCCTTCACATTCGCTTATTAAATGTAGAATTTTTTCGCCTTCCTTTCCGCATATTCTGTACATCCGAAGAGGCAATATTACCATCTCCACAAAAAGTATCGCAAAGTCATGTAGTTTGAAATGTAAAAGTCAGCAATGTTCTTTAAAATAGGACGAGGTATTTTCATTGTCGTAATATTGTAGCTGATAAAAAGACAAATTCAAGCATGTATAATACGTTGACCTTCAGATGACCTTGCATGAAGAAACCTTCAAGGAAGTATACACTATTGAAAATGTTGTGCTCGCGTGAATTTATCCCGTGTAATCACTAACAAAGTTTAAAATAAATAAAATAAATTTCAAAAATAAAAGTAAATGAAAATAGAGTAAATTTGATAATTTACACGGTACGTTGAACTTACGATGTCTCCTCAGAGAGGACATCCGAGTGCAAAGGGTTGAAAAAACATTAACTCTTTGAGGAACATGATTACAAAAGAAAAAGAAAATTCAAGCTGCTCGGAAGAGTAGCGTCAACAACTTGCTAACGCGTTTTGACATTTCTGGTTCCACTTATTGTACTTTTAGCGTTAGTCCACAGTATTGCGACACGAATGAAAAACTTTAAATAAAATAGCAAAGTTAAGTAAAAGATGGGACAGTTTTTAACCCACCAAGCTTCACAGAGTTAATGGCTTCGATGACTCGGAAAAAAATGTCTATGGGAGGAAAAACATGACTACGTTTTCAGTGCAGTGATACTCAGGTGTTCTGTTTCTCACGTCACACCCTGTTCATCGTTTGAGAAACACTGACCTGGTAATTCGGATCATGATTTTCTAAATTCTGAATCATGCGGTCGGTTAGTCCACTTCGGGTTTTCCCTGCAACCTCATGAAAAGACTACGTTTCAGAGATCCGTGAAAAAAAGAGAGAAATTGAGCTCGGATAAAAGGTTGTCGGGATGACGTGTGGTCAACGAGCAACGCGCCCCGAACAAGACGGAGAAAGTGGGACGATGAAAGTGCGACCAAATGACTGGACTGACACTGTCTGTGTGTACGGACCGCTCGACGTCGAATCATGGCTTCTTCGCTGGCAAACCCAAGATCTACTTGTCGCCGGGGTTTCGCGAGTCAGGTGCCGCGTACGAATCGAGACCATTACCGAGACCGTCGTCGATCGATCTGTCCCACTTAGTTAATTGCAGACGAGGAAAATCGTCGGCGCGACGTTTCCTGAAACTGGACAATTACTACTCGAGGCGGCTTCCTAGGATGATTTTAAGGAAACGCCGAGGAACGCTTGCTACCTGACACACTTTCGTTTATTAACACCTTTAATGGAACTCGTCTTCGCAATGCACGAATCGCTTCAGCAAATTACAAATGGTATACGGTGTGGTTCACGATTATTTCTGAATACAAACTTAGCTAGGCTAGCAGAATAGAAGGGAACACGGTGAATAACGATGAACGGAATTGTTATTTTTACGTGGACAGTATAATTTTATTTACGAACTATACTTTATTTAGGGTATAATCTTATTGGTGAATACATTTTTATAAAAAAACATTGTAAATCTTTCTCGATCAGTGTTTTTATTTTATCCAAAGATTTAGAGAAGTCTTGATAACTGAAATTTTTGTATAATCCTATTGGCGAGTACATTTTTATAAAACAAATTGTACATCTTTTTCAGTCAGTGTTTTTATTTTATCCGAATATTTAGAGAAGCCTTGATAATTGAAATTTTTTTATAATCCTATTGGTGAGTACATTTTTATAAAACAAATTGTACATCTTTTTCAGTCAGTGTTTTTATTTTATCCGAAAATTTAGAGAAGTCTTGATAATTAATATTTTTGTTTAGATAAATTTATTACTAAACTGCAAATCTTTATGGCAAAATGAAATCATTGCCGATGTCGAACGTACCTACAAAAATTCAACTTAAATAGGAATTTATTTTATTTGGCGAATGTTATGATGTGAACATTACCTTCAATATTTTTTTATATTATTCCATACTGTGCTACTTATTGTTCATCTTTGGTGCTTGAAGTTTTGTTTGCAAACTTTAGTATATGTACTTATTGGTAGAATGTTTCTAGTGACACTGAAAGTATACTTTTATGGAAACATATATATTTAGAATACAATACATTCCATATTAAAATTTACAGAACTTATAATAAGTTCACTAGAATATACAATAATAATTGTAACGATATAAACTAATTTCACGTTCTTGAACTATATAAAATTGAATCCGAGAGTAAATAAAGTGAAAAATGGAATAAATTCGTATCGAAAAAATTATATTACACTGGTAAGGTACATAATTCACCACGACGTAAAAATAACTTTTTAACATACGCTGTAGACCCAAGTTTACATCACAGACTAGAGTCTCTGGAGAAAGTTGCTCGATCAAATGTCGTAGCCGAGCTTGGCGCTGTAATTTAATATCGTTTCGTTAAAATCAATTTATCGCTTTGCTGAAATTAGGCCTGCTTATCGAGTGAAAAACACTTTTCTCTTATATAAGGTGATTCGTAATTGTCTGTCGTAACCTCAAGCCACAAAACAGAAATTAAACGATAAATGAAATTAAATGTCTAGATTTTATGGAACGAAATTAACCAATCTGTAACTGTACGCTATTCTATAGTTCTGTTATTCATTAACTGGACAGTGATTTGTTGTATTAGGTGGACTGGAAAGTAATGTCGTCTCTGCGAATTTCAATACTTATTTATCGATCTGGCATTGAAAATTTTCGCACTAGATGGGAAAAGGCTGTTGATAACGAGGATGATTACATAATTGATTAAAAATAAATACAGGTTGTAAATTTATTTCTTTAAATTTAATGTGAAACAAACGACATTATTTTCTGGTTCCCCTAATATTTACAGGAACAGGGTCAGACCGCTACGAGATCTCAGCAAAAAGGCCTTTTAAGGTTTTAATTTTTATTTTTGAATCTAAACGTCCTATGAATAAACTTTAAATATAAAAAAGTTCCATCTTATCATTTCCTATAAGCCGATATTGTTTTAAATTCCACATCAATTAAGTCTTTTAGAATTTCCAGCAAAAATCGTCCCGCGGTCAAAGAGTTAAAGAGTCTCCTTAGTGCGACACTTGGAAACCTAGTTGATATTTGGGAATTTAGCACCATGGTATTATCACAAACAATCGACCAGAGAACTAATTATCACAATAAACTGTATAAAAGCAAATAATTATAATTTAGCGGTCTCTTTTATACCCATAGGTATCACAAGTAACTCACAATGCAAATGTAACTGCGAAAGTGAAAATATCAATCAAGTAGTGGGGCAATGCTGACTCTATGACTCCCAAAGATTGAAATTGTAATAATAATAAATTTACAACAAATAAAACTGCAACTTCTCCTAAATATAAAAATGCTAGTTGCTAAGCCTAATATTACAACGTACTCCTCACTTTCCTTTTTTTAAAAGAGTGCAATGTATAGATTTAAAGAAAAAAAGAAGTATCTGTACACCCAACACTGTTAACAGTAATGTATTTATGTTCTGCAGAAATAAACCTCCATGAGGTTTTAAATGTGTAATAAAAAATATGTTGGTAATTTTTGTAAAGAAAATTAGAAAGTATATCAATTTCAAACTATGTCTGTATATAAATACATTTTGAACGTATATTCCTAAATTTTGTCAAGTAAAAGTATTTGTTATATTTATACAACCACAGTGCGAAACGTATACTTGCTCGTGAGTATGTATAACGTTACAAGACACATATAGCCACGGCAAGTTCCACTCAAGGCAGTCCGATGAAAAGATTTCAAGGTTTTTACATAGTCGATCGTCGAAGGCATAGCTTTTTTAGTAATTTTATTCGTTAACACGACAGAAACAAACGTTCGATTTGTGAAATTTACGAAATACCTTAATATTCTAATATCAAGTAAAAAATATTGCCATAAGAGTAGTAAAAATCCATATACGTTTTTTATATATATATTTATATATGATCCTAATTCAATAACAATACCTTCTAAACGATTTGTTCATCATAGAATTCAGTATTCAACAATGATTCATTTATAATAGATATATATTATATATAAATAGCTATTACATATATATTTATATACGAGTCTTGGTAATTACAGAGAAATATTTTAGCTGAATAATATATTGTAGTCAGAAATACTGTAACGTTGAGCATTAAAATTATTATACATATACATCGATTATTGCGTTGGTACTAATATGGCATTTAGTTAACAACAAAATGAAAGAACTAAAGAATTAAATTTATTACATGTATATTGTGTAAATAAGCTGGAATATACAAGACACGAAGTGGAATGTTCCAAGAAATCGAACGCCTGTATAACTGCACTACGCCGAGCATCTTTCTCGGTGACATCAATACTCACATAGGAAAGACCATCTTACGCGAGCTGCTATGCGCTGCGAGCGTAGCGCGTTTGTATCACATTTCGACAAAGTACTGTTTAATTGATACTTTTTACATGGAGAAGATAAAGATATACTCGTACAATTTTTTACTTTTGCAAAATAAAATAATTTGTCTTTCGTATTCGTTTAAAAAGGAGTTATTTTTAGTTTGCAGTTTCATACTATGAATACCTTTTCCTTTTAATGTAATTAGTAGACTGCGGATGTTTATGCATTTCTAACAAGTGAATATATGGTAAAATCTATGAGAATGTGCGAACATGTATAAAATATTATACAATAATATACATGTTAGACTGTTTATAAGGTAGGACATAATTTCATTTAAATTTGAATTCCTTTTCTGTATCTGTACAAATTTGAATTTGCATAAACAGCCGCAGTTTAGTAATTAGTAGACTGCGGATCTTTATGCAAAATAAAATCTTAGCGAACGTGCCTACAAAAATTGAACCTAAATAGGAATTTATTTTACTTTGCAAATATTATAACGCGAACTCTACTTTCAACCTTTTCTATATTCTTGCATATTGTTTGCATTTTGTAGTTTCTTGCACATTCAAATTTCCTACAAATGCATAAAGAACCGCAGTCTAGTAATAAGATTATCTTATATATATTTGTATTATTGTAGACAACCACGAACAGTTAGTAAAAAACATTAAACATAAGCATTGAATTATTCATTGTCACAGTGTTTAATACAACTAGCTTCTATCATAATAGATATCACAATGTATAATTTTATAAAAAATGTTATACAACTTGTTGCGTTATCCATAAATGCCGGTGCAAAGTTTCAATTTAATTCTTGAAATAGTTTATGAATTCATAAAGTCTTGAAAGTGTTTAAAAGTTAAGAGGAATCGTAAGAAGGTCACATCAAAGTATTTATTGTATTATATTGACTAAAGGTGAGTTTATAAGACAAGAGAAAATATTGTCTCGTAAATTTTATATTGATTTATGAAAAATTATTCAAGTTAGATTAACACATAGCACAATAACTACAAAACCGTAAGAGTTTGTTTACATTCTTGATAAGTTTAATTATGTAAAAAATTATAAAATTGGAAAAATAACGAAATCATAAAGTATTTTCGAGAGTGGGTCAGATCGCTTAGGTGCGCCGCCGACCGACGAGTTTCAACGCGTTTTCCTCGAAATCATGTTTCTCGGGACTATCGACGCGACTCGGGAATTACTGAACCGACCGATTTAAAGTTTCACGTGCACGTGAAGCAGATGTACAGCTCCTGGAACATTTAAGACGATATCATTGAATTTTCTACGTTGCTAACTGTCTCCAAGATCGAAAAACATGATACAACGTTGAATCAGAACCAACAGAATCCACAAATTTCACAAATACATTAATAATTTATTTCTTTCATTCGTGAAACGAACTCGAATCGTGACGACGATAAAAGGAAGTCTCTCTGCTTAGGCAACGAATGTGTTACTGTTTGGAACAATTGAAATATCGATTAAAATAGCTACGTGAACTGGCTCCCGCCTTTTCAAAAATTAATTTTTTTTACTTGCTACTTGATTGTACCACCAATAGTTTCGTTTATACCTTTATCAATATAAATAAAAAATATTTAAAAAAGGGCCAGCATCCGACATTGAGATTTTTAAAATCTGTTTCTTCCCTGTTGTTTAGAACCGTTTGTACCTGTTTGTATCGCTTTTCGTTTCGTTTGTACTTAAGTAGTTTTAATTTTACAATTCAACCGTTTTTTACCAATTAACCGAAAAACCAGATTTCAAAAATCTCAATGTCAGGTGCTGACCATGTTTTTAATTTTTTTTATTTATTTATTGATGAAGGTGCAAACGATACTATCGATGGTACAAGTAAGTACAAACGAAATACTATCATTTTCTGTAAAAGAAAATTAATTTTTGAAAAGTCGGGTGCGAGGTTCACATAGCTGATTAAAATGCCTCAAAAAAAGTTCAGACAACGCCACGCATTCTATTCCTCACATTTTCTATTAAAAAATTCGAATAATCGCCTTTTAGATAGGTGTATCTATTGTGTACGCACCTGCGAACAAATGTTTCGCCGTTACACAAAATGAATGGAAGGACGGTATTCGCGCGAACGTGCGTTAATCGATAGATAATACAGGAATGTGTTCCGGGTACGACTTTTCTGCACTTTTCACGGTATTTCTAGCTGGCATTGCAACGGTTTTCTTTCGCAAAAGAAGACACACGCGGTTCTCTCCACTGCAAGGAATTCGAGCGGAAAAATGGTCGGCGAGGCTGTATGATGAAATAAAATAGTAACGAGGCCGAACACTCACCGAACGAATTAGCGTTTAAAACAGCGAACCGCATAACCGGGTCGCCAGACACCAAACAAGAACTCGTATCCAACCTTCACCGATAATCGCGTCTGTGTCTCGGTCGAAATACAGTGTCGTCGAAAAGTTTTAAATCCGCTCGGGCTTTTAAAGAAATTTCTACGCACATATTTTTACTTCAATAAAAATACTGGAGTTTAAAGGAAGAGGCTCTAGGATATTGTGTCTTTTTTTTTTAAATAATAAAATATGTCTGTTAGCGTAGTTATGATGGAGATATAAATCATCTTTCATGTTTAATAGTTTAAAAATTGGTGTAAAAGTTTGTGTAAAAATGGGAGGTATTCCATATCATTCGTGTTTGATTAAAAAATTAAATCTTCTACAAATCTCTTATCTTATATAAATGAGTATACTTTTCATTACAGACAATTGTTTAAAACATCTCGTAAACTAATCATTATTTTTTACCACTTTATTATCCTTACATTTTTTTTTATGTAGAATGACGAAAGGGATCATTGTATGTACAAAAAATATGCATCTCTATTGCAACTATCGGTTGCACATGCACCACTTCATTTATAAGAAAAACATATTTATATATTTTATACATAATATAATGATATAGTATTATATTTTTATATAAATGATCTATACATTAAATATTTATATTATAACGTATGTAGTGCACTTTGAACCATTCATCTTTTCCCTTTGACATTTTTCTCTAAATGTACCGATAATGAAGCTATGGTTTGTTACACTTACTTGACCCACCCTGTATGCTATATAAAGAAATATATCTATCGTACTACACACTTACAGACGAAACTCTTTACCTTTCTTAATTGTGGCATCTTTACCCTTTTCGTTCGAAATATTGCTTAACCCTGCTCCGTACATTCCTGACATTTTTTCGTTTGAACCAAAAATGCGACAGTTAAGGAACATGATGTTGAAATAACGGTGATGCAGCGTAAAATCCAGTTCAAGACAAACATGCAACGGGTTGATGATAAAACGTGCAATACAACCTGAAGAGAACAAGTAACTCTGCTTTTCTTAATTAAGAAAAAGGGTACAAAATTTACATTTGAATTTGTATGAGGATTTAGATGTTTATTCTGCCGCTAAGAAAAATTATTACCCCGGAGGCTTATTTGTCATATTAATTATCAAAGTTTATAGTATTCCTTCATGCCTTGAGAAACTTTTGTTGCAGTCGGTCAAGTTGCAGCAATTTCATATTTTAAAGAACTTTTAAGTGTTTAATTTTTATTTTTGAAAGTAAACGTTGGATGAATAAACTGAAAATACAAGAAAGATTCGCCTTGTCATTCTCTATAAGGTAATACTTTTTAAAAATTCGACTGCTTAGAATTTCCAGTAAAAATTGTTCTTCAGCCAAAGGGTTAATATTGATAATTAATTGTAAGGCTCATTGGCACAAATACTTCTAGTGTTATATTAGGTAAACTGGAAAGTAATATCGTTTCTGCAAATCTCTTCAAATATTCATTTCAGTTTAATGCAAAAGAAATGACATTTCGTTTTGGTCCCTCTAATATGGAGACGTATAAGGACGTATAGAAATATTAGGGTAGAAATTAATTTTATGCCATTATATTCATACATTTATGACTCTAGTTTAAGTAGCAATATTTATTTGTCATTATTTGTCTTCATTATGTTAGAGTAGCACCTTTATGAGTCCACAAGGTAATCTCCATTACAATGGATTTAAATGCATAACTTATGTAAATCTCAATCTGATGGTTATTGCAATCTTACGACAATCTTCGACAATATTCATTTATATGTAACAAGCATAGTGGTCATCAAACATCGTCTTTTCTCATTTTTCTAACGAATTATACGTGTGCTTGAAAATGATTAAACGTAGAAATTAATTATGTGCCTTTTTACATTCGATCATTTATGATTGTAGTCTAAATAGAAATATTAACTCGCAATTTTCTTTTCTCAACTATACGTGCTCTCTTGGAATGTGTAAATATGTTTTAGTAACATATTCACGAAATATTAGGGAGACCAGAAAGTAATATCGTTTCTGCGAATGTCAATACTTGTTTATCATTTATCATCTCACATGTACCAATTGATTTTTATCGATCAGTTATTGAAAATTTTCACACTAAATGGTAAAAGGTTGTTGATAACGAGAACGATTACATAAACGATTAAAAATAAAAACATATTACAAATTTATTTGTTTGAATTAAATGTGAAAGCAACGACATTACTTTCTGTAAGGTTTTTCTATGTATCAGTATGTATTGTACATGAGCAGAGTGCGAGATGGACCGCACTCGGGTTCACATCGTGGGTTCGTTACGAACATGTATAATAGTTTATTCAAATATATCTTTACTTTTATATATATTCAACCCTATGCATATTTATTCATTTAACTAACCAACACTTTCTGGTCCCCTAATAATTTTTCTTATTGTTAGCCATGAAATAATCATCTAAATCGTCATATGAATTCATAAACATAGACGTGACGTTTCCTTGTCAGTCTTAGCCAAACGATTGGGTTAAAGATCGACTGGAAGTGAAGAAATGATAAGCGAAGAGTAGCAGCTTGCGGGACTACGTGCTGTTGAAACGAACAATGAAACGACGCTCCCATCGTGCGAAGTAAACGATGAGAAGGCACGTATGATTGAAGTGAAACGAACTTTGAAACACGAACACGCGCGTTAATGCATTAGGTTGCAGTGTGGCGTATGCAGTTTCTTTGACGAAAAGCACCGTTGCGACACGCAAACGCGTATGCCGCAGAATATCGTCGAGAATCCGTTCCCCAGATATGCTCGTATATCTATTAACGCCGCTTTAGAACGTGTAAATTTCTTTGGTCCACCGCGTGTTCCTCGCGTTTATCCAACGATCAGCCGTACATATACGCTCGTTGGCCATTCGCAGTCGTGCATCTCCGTAATCGTGTTGCAACTGTTATCGGCTATCGAATAACCAACTCTCTTCTTGCGCAGAATAGATCTACGCTGACCTCCACTCCAGACTCAGTCCCACGAACTACTGGGTCAGACGAATTCTACGTAGCGGGGTCCAAAAGTAGTCGACCTGACCTAAACTCGTGTGTACGCGCAACTACCAATCAGACAACAAGTAACGAGTTATTTTTTTTCAAGTAACGAATGACTTTATAATCGAAAATATTGACAATATAAATGTTAAGTTGTAAGTTTTATTTAAGCGTAAAATTATATTCTCCGGCGTCGACAGTTAACCCTTTGCACTCGAGGCCTTTTTTTATGGTATCTGCCAGCAACTCGAGATGTTTTTTAGCATTCTATTGCCATGAATTCTAAACTATCTAGATTTGAGGATAAGGTCACCTTTACCTCACCGACAATCATTTTATTGACACTTCGAGCTCCAAAGAAATTAAACTTAAAGAAACATTAGGTATTGTAGATTTACTGCGTGAAACCTAATAGTGACTGAGAGTCACCTCTCGAGTGCAAAGGGTTAAGGGTAATTCTGGTCCAAAATGTAAGCGTTTAGATTTTACAAAATTTGACGACTAGATGTCGCACGGTCACTTTTACCGTTTTCCGCTAGCCTTTTACAAACAATAGAGTTACCGTTTTCCTTCTCAGCCGACTCCTCCAATCCTGTAATTGAATATTTAAACCAATCGCGAACAAATTTCCATTTCCACTCGACTATTTTTTCCACCACCTTCGAGTCCTCGAGGGTGACATTTTTCAAGGCGAGAGGCAGATACAAGTCTACCGTCATATTTTGTCAGCTACAACATAACGTTAACGAAAATATATCATTCCATTTAGAAAAACATCATTGACCTTGAAATTTTATAAAAAAAAGACCTTGAACATTTTTTCCCTTACACCGTTACATGTGGCCCTTCAAATAGTGTAACTTTGACCTAAGAAATTTGTTTGTACAACGAAATGTAACGGAGATATTTAGGTGTTCTGTTTCTTCGAACTCACCCTGTATATTTAAGTAGTGGCAAGTAAAGAGGGGAAAAAAAGACCAAAGACGATGGAAGGAATAAATAAAAGAATATAATTTTAAGTTATGACCTCAGATTAGAAAATGAAGATTTATCGACAAAGACTGTGTAGTAGGAATAGGAATACCAATTGTTAAGTAATTGTTAAGCGAGGAGAATTTTGAATACAAATTATCAACTAGAATAAGGTTAATGGAATTAAGTGTATTGCACAAAATAGGAACCGCTAACCCTTTTTATATCGAGATAATAATAAAATAGATTACTACTATTACTACTACTGTTAAAAACTGATAACTGATTAATTATTTCAATAAAAACACCTATCCGAATACTAACAACGTCAGTAGTTGTAATTCATCCATGAACTATTCCATGTTTAGGAATAAAAATAGATGCAACACCAGGACGAATTAATCAAATAACTCTATTCGGAGTACGTCCAGGGATTTATTTTGGACAATGCTCCGAAATTTGTGAAACTAATCACAGATTTATACCTATCATACTAGACAGTCGAGTTGTTTTTTATTTGAAATTTTAAAGAAAGAAATAATCCCCAGAATAACGTGCAACAAAAAGAATTTATTTCAAGTAATCTTTAGAGCATATTAATTTTGAACAAAACTCTTTCTTCAAAAGGTCATCCGTAAGAGATACTTGTCTGTAATATACGTTGAAGTATATTCTCTTCTCTCAGCGTAGTCTCGCCCGTTTAACTGTAGCCACGTGTACTTTCATTTAGAAAGTCGGATATATACGATACCATTTGTGTTCCATTAGAAACACTAAATCATTATTTAGAAAATCTTTTATTTAATATTTTTGATACTCGGAGACCAGAAATAATAGTCGCGATAGAAACGATTGCCAAATCATAGATTTTATGTAACTAAAATTAAATCGCGATTCAAACAACTTTCTCCTAGAACCTTTACCACACAGGAACACTAAACTCGTTCGCAAATGAATTCAACTAGACGTTCGTCGTCGAGATTAGAAAATCGGTATTTGTGTATTCGTAAATCGCATGCTTGAATTCCACGGCGTGTTAACGCATTAAAATTAATTTGCTCCACGCGTTATCGATCTCCTTTCTATCTTATTAAACCATATGGCAGCGCGTTCGACACGCTTAACAGTAATTTTTGCGACCATGTTCTCTGCCACATCAACGTCGAAGAGAAAGGAATCGTTCGAGCAAGCGGAATCTGTTGTATCGAAGGCGGCAGCTTAATGCAATATTAGAGGAATGTCGTGTAGGTGCGACACGCGATATATATGTATATGGAACGAACTCAGCAGGTGATAGGAAAAGTTTGATTCCAACGATAAGTAATAAATAAAATTATCTCACAGTGATTTACTCTCATTCGATTGACCAGTGAAGGTTTTGTTTCTTTCATCGTAAAATATTACAAGTGCAACCAATTCTGTTTTTATACGGGCTTGATTTAACACAGTTTAAATACAAAAATTCAATTTCTTGTTTTAACGACTTCATTTAGCACGGTTAACAAAAATTTTGATTCAAATTATAGAATTTCTGTTGTATTTTGTTAAAGGTTCTTTATAAATATATTACGGATAAATAGAATGTAATCAATATCCATAATAGATTAATACATAAAATAGTCATATTCATCGATAAATTGAATCTAAATTGAAGAATTTACACCTCAATAATTGTTTATAAGTAAAACTCATTCTTTTTACTTTCTTACTAATTATCTGTTTATTACGTCAAGAACACTTGTATCTCCAATTATTTAGAAAATAACATTAGAGAGTGAAACTTCAGGAGGCAGGTTGGAACTTTAACTTGATTTTAAAAAATTGAATTTTCACGGTTTATTAACGAAATGTCTTTGAACTTATCTAGTATTATTATTATGACATGAATAAGTTTTCTTATAATATAATAGTATTTCACGAAGACAGTCACTGTTTCTTTTATAATAATAATGCTTTTTTATTATTCTCTGGCGATCAACACTTTTTAAAACACTTAGCAGTAAACTGGTCGTCGTTTTTAGCAACTTTAACTTATTCTATGAACCTTTGCTATAAATTTGTTACTTATTTAGTTACGTTTACTGATTTATTAAAATTACACGATATTAATAAATTTTCTATTGTATTTTTTAAATTGCCCTGCAGTGTATTTTCGACAGCCATTCAACTTATGTTTCTACATTCTGATTTCGCGCATGTCTGAAGAATGCATCGGAAGAAGTCTACTCGACGCTTTCTCCGGGATATATTAGAAAGTATAGGCTTCAAGACATTGGCTAAAAAACCACAAATACGATTAAATACCACAAATTGCACGGAAAATAACTTACAAAACTTCGTTTCACTATGTTATCCTCAATCCTTATTCCTTGCTTCATACTCTACAGAAAAGGTCATAATTTAATAAACAAAGATATTTATCAAAGGGTTCATAATATTTTGTTACCATTGTCTGAAGCATAATATAATAGTATAATAGTAATCTCTTTATTTCATTATAATTTCGATGTAGAAAGGGTTTAGTCTCCTAATCATACGATACACTTTGTACTCGAGAACTTTTTTTCTGGAGTCTACCAGCAACTCGAAATGCTTTCTTAGTATTCTATCGCCACGAATTCTAAGCTTAGATTCACATCGAAGATGTAACCCGATTCGTGATCCCAAACTAATTTGAGATTTGAGAATCAGGTCACCTTCACCTCACCGAAAATCATTTTATTAACCGACTTCGAAGAGGAGGAGGTTACTCAATTCGACATGTATATATTTTTTTTTTTTGACACTTCAAGTTCCACAAAAATCAAACCTAAAAAAACATTATTGCTGGTAGATTTGCTACGTGAAAACTAGTGGTGACTAAGAGTCACTTCTCGAATGCAAAGGGTATCCTAAATTCCCCTTGCTTATTAATTACTTTTCAATTGGTATACTTATTCCTACTACACAGCTTTTGTCAACAAATTTGAAATTTCTAATCTGAGGTCGTAACTTAAAATTATATTCTTTCATTTATTCCTTCTATTCAATGCGAAATATACATAGTAAGAAAGGTTCTCCATATGGAAGTCAACCAATCCTACTTCTTTCCTTTCGTCTGATCTTTTTAAACGCGAAATCATTGTCGAGATTGGCGCCTTTCTAAATAAGGAAGAACAACGCTCTAAAGAAAAAACATCAGACGATTTCTAAAACGCATGCTCTCGGTAAAGTATTATTTCACTCCAATTCGTGCAAAGAATTTCTACTCAGGGAAGTCGAAAATTCTCATCTAGATAACACATCTTGAATAACGAACAAACGACGAACAACTTGCGATCCGTTACTTACTCGATGTGAAATTACATTCGGATTATGTTTCACATTGAACGAATAACGACTTGCTGAAATGATTTCTCAATCGAATAAACGTTGCAAATAAATCGATACACAAGATTCCTGTTGTTCAAAAAGTTCGTGTCAATTTTTAAGAAAAACTCAAAGGCACATTTAAATATTGATATATATTTATTGAATTATATAGGTACCATCTTGTTCCACAACTTTCCACCTTTTAATTATATTCAGGCCTGTACCACCTACCAAAAATCTACATGGACTTTCCAGACAACCCAATGTTATTCCAATAAAATTCTGTTTATCTCTGTTCCCAGATAAATTAACACTAATTAACACTTCTACTGCGATGGAACTAATGAGTAGTTTTAAAGACATTTTGTTCAATTAAATGTAAAAATATTTTACGTGGTATTAAATTGAATAATGCACGAAACAATTGTATATAATTCATGTAATTGCATAGAAGAACCGTATACAAAAATTTGAAAACGGTCATTTGACCGGTTGTAGTAGGTTTTGTGTTAAACTTTTTGATGGACAAGTCGGTCATGTTGGATCCACCCAATTTGATTTTTTAAATTTTTATATCAAATTCGTAATCAGCGTTCAAAAAAAATCTGTATACAAAATTTCATGCAAATCTGAAAACTTCTTTAACTTTGGCCATGTTTTGGGATGTTTCCAATACTTCACTGTATGTCTTTTGTTTCGTGTTATTAACACATTCACGCTGTCGTGAATTCGCGTTACTTCAAATTTTATTTCTGTTTATGAAAAAATTATGAAAATCTTTTTATTTTATACGCTACATATTTACAACATTGATATTTCAAAACATATCTATAGTAATCTTTATTTTCGCCCTAACAATAGAAATTGAATAGAAATCCGATGTCCAGCTTCAGAATTTTATTATTTTCGTCAGGTCTCGATATTAGAAACGTAAAATGTCTGTCGGTCGCGAATGTGTTAAAAACTCTACTATTTGGAAAACCCCATTACATACAGAATTGCGTCAGTAAAACAACTTACCAACTCCTATCCACAGGCCCAGCGCCGCAATAACGATGGTCGATCTGGCGAACATTGCGCTACATTGGTCTACGATACACGAAATGTCAATGTAACAGCATTCGATCCGCTGATACGTGATTCGATACGCTCGAATCGCGCCACGCTAATCCAACTTCGAGAATGAGTTCCAGCGATGACATTTATCGAACTGTCACACTTCGATCACTTTTATGCAAACAGAAAACACACATCTGTCATTAATCCAGCAACGAACGAGTCTGTTGTTCGATTCACGCAGATCCTGTTCGTTCTTCATATCCAACGTCGCAATCGGGAAACAATCGTTGAATAATCGCAGCCGAACACAATCGTCGAATCTTGAAAATTAAGGCCGTATGGGAACGAAGTTTCACGAATGATTTTTACAGGTTAAACCGCGAACTTCTTTGCGTGAGTGCGCGTGCGCGATGGATCTCTCTGTAAAGAACCAATGGTACATAAACTCGTGATAAATTCAAAAATCTGTACGAAAAGAACAAGGGGTAATTGTCGTTGCAATTTTCTGAGCTAAATCAGGTAATACTTCCACATTTTAAAAAATATATATTCTGTGACTTTTCTGTAATTTGACGAGAGAATTTAAACGATCTTTGTTCTTTATATTGAAAACTTCTGACACGATTTTTTTTGTTTTGGTACTTGTTTTCTATTATAATCGGACTATTATATTATTCTATTATAATCTTCTACAATAATAATATAATAATTATAGAATAATAAATTATAGAATACAAAATAATCTTCTATAATAATTATAAATAAATAAATATAATAATTCTTTTTTTCTCTTTATCATCTTAATTGCAAATCTAAGTTCAAATGTAATTATTATTTTTATCTTTATCTTTGTGTTTATGATATGTATTATTCCTGTCTACTAAAGGTGATTTAAATTCATGAACAAGATTTTCAATTACGAATATGGATATTATTTTTATCTTTATCTTTGTGTTTATGATATGTATTATTCCTGTCTACTAAAGGTGATTTAAATTCATGAACAAGATTTTCAATTACGAATATGGATAAAATCAAATTCAAGAACGAATTGAAAGATGAGAATCTAATCTCTAAAATCTGATCTCGAGAAATCTCACTGTGACAAGATGTTAAACACTATGTGTATAAAAGCCACTGTCAATATTAACACAATTTTTCAACGTCGAGATAATGGGAAGTTTTAATCGATTAACACGTTGATCGCCGCGTCATCCAGATCTAGGTGACGGCAATGTTTACTCGGGGGCCCCCCAATCTTCGTTCGGTTACGTAGAATTTTACAAGTAATTTACAAGAATCTTACTCGTAATGCAAGAATTCAATGACATTCGCACGTGTTAACATAACGTATACAAAATAATTAAATTTAATTTCGAAATTAAAAATACTTGATACACATTATAAGACTAGAACAATGTGTTCCAGTCTTTTTTACATGTATTGCTCGAATTTATTAAATGAAAAATAAAGATCTATCGCGATATATAAAGCAGGAAACGGACTAAAAATTAAATGCGGATAAAATAATATAAGTATATTCAATTATATTACAATGCAATAAAATTTTCCAAGTGCGCTACGAAATTTAAAAAAGAGAAACTAATCCTGTTTTTAGAAAAGAAAACTCATTCCCCTTTTACTCGATCAAACATTAAGAATTTCATTTGGGTGCTTTTTGGATTTCGATTAGAGATGAATATCCAAAGTTATCCAAAAGGATAATAAATATCTCACTTATATTTTATATCGGCTGTGAAAATTGTGTGCATAACATATGTGCAATATAAATATGAACAAACAAGATGGTCAATCTTATTTTGCGTTCTATTTATTTAATCTAGAAATCTCTTCTTCTATTGTATACCACGAGAGTAAAAATATTGAGAAACACTGGTATAAACACGAGAAGATTAATTACAAACGCGTATACTGTTCGTCCGTCACACCGCGATGATGCTGGAAGCTCGCTGGCCGAGCGACGTGTTAAACTTTTCGAAATATAATATAATATAATATAAACTTCCTCTGCTATCGTCCTTACCCGAAATTTATCTTAGAAATAATGATTTGCAAACCACTTAATCAGACTGACCACAATTTGAAAACACTCGCGGTGGACAGTTTTACTTGGCAAGTTGGGATCCAAACAACGTATCCGTTGACCGGTTGGAAGACGCGAAGTAGCCACCGACTTTCTCTCGAGTTGGATAATTAACCGGCACAGGTTTTTAGAGCGACGACACTCTGTGGCGAAACACCTATTACGAATGCGACTGGCGAGCCGCCACTGCCGTGAATTTTGTGAATCGCGTTCAATTTCTCGGCCCCGATCGCCACCGTGCTCGGCTTCGGAGTCGCTTTCAAGCTCATCACGATCTCTCCGTTCCCTTCTGCTCCTGTCAATCGATATTTCGATTTTCACTGGCTCCGAGAAAACTGACACAGTCTGACAGCTTCGCGACCGATCACGTTTTTTAAGATACGCCGTCGAGAAAACGTGTACGTGCACCGATCTCGCACATCGTCCAACGAAATCTAATCGCGCCTCGGTGTATCTCGATCCCGCACAACGCTGCTCGCGAACCAACCACCGACTCTACCTGCGTCGCGACGCGATCTGTTCACGAGCTCTCCGCGGCAACCATGCCGATCAAACAGAAAGAACGTGCGCCATTGGCGTACCCTCGACGTACCTTGACGAATAGTTGAATGGACATTCGTTTCTCTCATTTCTTTTAAGGGGGCATTTCATTGTGAACGAACAAAAAAAGCATATTTTCACTAATTTTTTTCTCAGGAACTATTGCACAAAATCGAATAATTGTAATTTCCTCTTAAAGGTATGATTAAGGAAAGTAAATAAAAAATTTCTTTTTGGTAAAAAATATTTCGTCATTTATTTACAAAATAATATGTATGTGTACAAAAGAAAAAAGTTATCCGCTGGCGCAGATGATTTTGGCTCTCTTGGTAATCTGAAACAGAAAATCGAAAAAGTTTATTAAACTATGTCGTCACACCTATGGTCGGAACCACCAAGTAGTTGATATTTTGATTTTTACTTACAATTTCACCTGATTTACGGTTCAAAAAAGTGCTTTTTTTCTCTCTTTCACAAGAAATGCTGCCATTTTGTTTATTTTCGATGCAATAAATAAGTGGAGGTTCTGACCATAGGTGTGACGACATATGTAGTTTAATAAACTTTTTCGATTTTCTGTTTCAGATTACCAGAAGAGTCAAAATCACCTGCGCCAGCGGATAACTTTTTTTTTGCACACATGCATATTATTTTGTAAATAAATGTCGAAATATTTTTTACCAAAAAAAAATTTTTTATTTACTTTCCTTAATCATACCTTTAAGAGAAAATTACAATTATTCAATTTTGTGTAATAGTTCCTGAGAAAAAAATTAGTGAAAATATGCTTTTTTTGTTCGTTCACAATGAAATGCCCCCTTAAGGGGGTCCACCTGTGTAACGTTTAATTTTCAAGGCAATTTTCAAGAATTTTTTGTAGGAAAAGTACTAGTGCAATTAATGGAATTACACGAATAGCTTTGGAATTTGGTTTTACAACTACGTGTGCTCCCTTGAAATGTGTGACTAAGGGAGGATTAGATGTTGTATAGTTTCTTTTTATATAAATAAAAGGTGAGTTTATATTAGTAAGGCACAGAGTGTACTCCGTTATTAGCGTGATACACGAACTTCATCGAAATTCAAGTATTTTATTTAAATCTATTTTCTTTGACACTTACCTTTCAGGATTATTTTTTTTAACTCTTCAGTGAATCGTTATATCGTTGTTCTTAATTGTCGATGTCTTCTAACTACACGAGCAGAGGAATTTGAGGAACTAATGAACGAAAGGATATTTTTAAATTCAGTTTCGTTTTATATCGAGGCTCTTTTCTCACCAAAGCGCGATTTTCTCTTTCCTCTACTAACTGTAACGAGTTTATTATTTAACTACGCCGATCAAACAGAAAGCCGCACCTTTGCTTCGAGTGCCCTTGACGAATAGCTGAATGAATATTCATTTCTCTCGTTCCCTTTAATCGTTACATCCTTGTTCTTAGTCATCTATATCATCTATAGACTGCGGATCTTTATGCATTTATAGGAAATTTGAATATGAAAGAAACTACAAAATGCAAACAATACGTAAGAATATAAAAAAGATTGAAAGTAAAGTTCATGTTATAATATTTGCAGATTAAAATAAATTCCTAGTTAGGTTCAATTTTTGTAGGCACGTTCGCGAAGATTTTATATTACATAAAGTTCCGCAGTCTAGTCATCTATCTACACGAACGGAGGAATTTCAGAAACTAACGAACGAGAGGATATTTTTAAATTCAGTTTCGTTTTATGTCGAGACTCTTTTCTCACCAAAGCGTGTTTTTCTCTTCTTTCTACTAACTGTAACGAATTTATTATTTAACTCTTTGAAGCACACGATTATAAAACAAAAATTAAATTCAAGCTGCACAGAAGAACAGTGTCAACAACTTACTAACGTGTTTTGACTTGTATACATTTCTGATTCCACTTATCGTACTTTTGTCGTTAGTTCGTTGTATTGCCACATGAATGAAAAACTTTAAATAAAATAGTAAAGCTAAGCAAAAGGTGGGACAGATTTTTACCCACCTAACTTCAAAGAGTTAACCATGACGATCAAACAGAAAGAACGTGCCCCATTGGCGTAGACTCTGCGCTCGTCGACACACCTTCGCTTCAAGTGCCCTTGTCGAATAGCTGAATTAACATTCATTTCTCTCATTCCCTTTGATCGCTACATCGTTGTTCTTAATCGTCGTTGTCTTCCAACTACACGAGTAGAGGAACTTGAGAAAGAAACGAATAAGAGGAGATTTTTAAATTCAGTCTTGTTTTGTGTCGAAGCTCTTTTCTCACCAAAGTGTGATTTTCTCTTTTTACTACTATTCTAATGAATCTATTACTCTCATCGATTGTTTATCCATAAAATTTGGATGTTATAATAATCTGGTATACAGACTGCCCCGTGTAAAGTGTTACAATCTGTTTTTTCAGAAACTATCAAGGATAAACGACTCCATTTTTGCTACACTTAAGCAGTATAGGATGACTAATCTCTTAGCGTGCAACAAATATTTATTTTGCAACTGTTTGGGGAAAAGAAGGACCATTTTCTATCACAAATACTCTCCCGAACAATCTAATAGATAGAATCTTCTATGTAAGCCCAAACGAATTGGAATAACTTACAATATTTGTCTACTTCCATTTGAAGAATTGGTTTTAAGGATATTTAAGCATTTATGGTAAATCCAAATATGTAAGAATCTATGAGAATGTGCACAATTGAAGGAACATATAAAATATTAACATTAATATACGTATTATATTGTTTAGAAAGTATTAAATATACTTTCATTTACGTTTCAATTCTTGTTCTCTATCTATGAAAATATGAATTTGCATAAACATTTACAGTTTACTTATAACTTTGTAACTATGGATATTTAAGAAAAACGATTCAAGCAAATGTTATTCAATTTTATAAAAGCAATCCAAATAACAAAACAGGCAATATTACCTTCTATTTTAAATAATTTAGAGACCAGTATGAAATCCTAAAAGATTGCATAATAAAATAAATCGGTCATACTGTCCGCAGTTTTAACAGAATGATTAATTTATTTTAATATATAATCTGATGTATTAGATGAACATATCTCTGTTAATTATCAAAAGTTCGATTATTATAAAAATTCCTCAAGCTTGTAATTGGGTAATGCACTCAAAAATGTCAACATTTCGTGTAACATTATTCGTAAACTTATTGATAGTGATGCGTGGTTTCAGAAGAGAAAGTCATCAGGTCCAGCACCAATCATAACACTTCTTTCTTTCTGGTAGAAATTTAAATTGGTGCCAGAGCTAGTAACTTTCTCTTCTTACAGCACCACTGTTCACGAGTCTATTTCTCGGGTTAGGTTCAGAGGTTCCCAAACTTTTTAGACTTCCGGCGCCTTTAGTATACAGATCATTTTCGGCGGCTCCTTTAATACCAATTAATATGAGACTACTCTGAAATATGTTAGACAGACTTCACTTTGTGGCACAAGCTAACTAAATATAAATTACTATTTCATAAAACTTAATTTCTTTAGTATTAACTCTTTAGGGACGAGTGTCGGCAAATAGCCGCTTCAAGACGTGTTCACTCGTCGAGCGATTCCGTCCGCAAAGGATTAAACTTTACTAATATTTATTTTTCTTTCTCTTATATTTTTCACATATTACATTTACATTTTACATATTTACAATATATCGCGGCTCTCCTGTGAAGACACGGATTCATTTGGGAATCACTAGGTTAGATGATTAGGTCTGGTTAGATCTCATCGGAGTTAATCAGGCATCTAACTTGCCCTGACTTGCTCCGTTCGAACTTATACAGTGGGTGTAGAATGTATTCGTACACCGATCAATTTCCCAAAAAACTTTTGTGTGAAATTGTAGTTTGTTAACTTCTTTCTTTCTAATCAATGATATTTTACATATTCTCAGAAATCTCTAAAATAGATATAGTCCAAACAACATTTACTAGTTGATATAATTTGTGAAATTAACAAAAAAATGCGAAAAGTGGGTAAAAGTATAGAAGCAATAAGTATTTATACGATTCTTATGACGAATCATTTACAGTAGAGTTTGTAACGTAAACACATTAGTTTATTGTTCCGTACGAATTAGAAAACATCAAATTTCCAGTAAAGTACTTTTAAACAGTTGTCCGAATACTTATTGCTTCAACATTGCTATCGATTAATTGTTTTCTTCTTGTTAATTTCGCAACTTACATAAATAGCTATTTTTTTTTGTAACCTATATATTCTAGAGATTTCTGAGAATATGTAGAATGTCATTGTTTATAAAAAATAAGTTAATAAATTACAGTTTTACACAGTTTTTTTGGAAATTGATCGATGTGCGAATACTTTCTACACCCAGTATAGCTAATAGCGTTAAAAATGGTTTTAATTATTATATTTTAACTTTTCAAACTTCTAAGTCGTGATTGCAATTCTATCCAACATGAATATAGCAACTACATTGTTTCCAAAGATCTGCAGCAATATAGATATATTTTGTTTTTCATTATCAACGACCTAAATGTAACCTTGTTTGTTCAGGTGTTGAAGTCTCAAAATTGATTGGTAAACATTGAGGTTTCGTTATGTAATGGATGTCTTTAAAACTCGGCAGAAATATAAACCACAAATACAAACGTGCCTCTGTTTCTCAGTGATGGGGCAGAGAAGATTTAGAATTTCGGTAATTGTTGAGAAGGTTAACTATTCCTTCTATCGATAAGAATTCTTCTAACAATAATAAGAATTACTTTTAATTTTGATACTTTATCGTGTTACATTTTATTCATTTATTTATTATGTATTCTTGAAAGAAAGTTAACTATCGATGTAATCTCTGTGTCAGTAATTTGATTGTCTTTCAAGTAATTTAATATTTACTCGATAATTTAACAATGACCGCTTTGAGATGGGTGCCCTTATTGCTTCACCGGAAGCAGGAGATGCATCGGTTAACATTGTACCGCAAATGAAGAAACGTTCTGCTATTACTGATGGTTGTTCGAAGAGTTTTGTTTGTACAATGTCAGACAAAGACGTCATTAATGAGAGTACCTTGATGCCTACATCGCATTACGATTATGCCAATGACGTGAACAAAACTGAAAAGATGTTATTAATGGAAAACAGTGTCTTTGACGAAACGAGTATTTCCTCAATTCATGATAATTGCCAATTCCCTTACTATAGGTTATTATTTTTATTATCTTTCGGTATTAAACGCTTTGTTACGCAAAGTTAATTTACCATTTAGTTGTATTTTTGTCTATGTAACAATATTACGTATAAATACATTTGTAGATAAATTTTAAGTTATAAATAAACGTTTTCATTTACATTTTATGTTATATTTTTTAGTAAATTTGTTTTAACCCTTTGGATGGAACGGATCGATCTGTCGAACTCTCCTACGCGAAGATCAGCCACTGGCATACAAAGGGTTAATATTTAAAAATGATTAATGATTAATCGTTTCTAGATACTTTAAAACAAAATTTTTAGCTTATAACATTTCATACATATTTTTAAATAAAATTAACATTTATAAATGTATAATAATGATAGTTAATTCATTACTGTATGTATGATAAGATAATTGACTACGTAAATCTTGCCTATAGGAGTAATAAGAACAGTGGTAGATTCCCAGATGCGGTGTTGGTAAAGGATGTAGGTGTATCGTGCATGCTTCTAAATCAAAATATTCCCGAAATATCTACTCCAGAAGCAAGTGGTTATCTAGTTAAACAGCTTAAAAAAGAATACAATGATTTATCTAATATTACTAGTAAAATAACCGCATACACAAAAGACATCTTAAATCATTTGTCAAAGAGAAATCATAGAAAAAATCAACTGTTCAAAAATTTGGTATTTACTTCTTAATTCGATCAAACAACTTTTACTCTCCCGACTAATTTATTTATATTTATTTTCATAGTATTATCGATACTTAAGTATATGAAAACTTGTTTTTATAATAATATTTCTATATTACTGTTCTCTGTATTATTATTTTATAATTGTACCTTTTATAAACTTTTCCAGAATTTAATTTTGATCCATACTACGATATATGTGTATACTTTATTACATTTACACATTTTATTATGTATCATAGGTATCCTCAAAACATGCAATAGCATCTCAATATATAGATAATAAAGGCAATCTTTGTTTAAAGTTAAGGCTAATTAGTAATGCTGAAACACAATGTAGGCCTAAAGAAATTGTTAAAGAATCTGATAGTATATTGTTGCAGGATAAAGATGTTATCAGGAGTTCCTGTAATAAACGTTGTAATTATCACAATTATTATTTAACGAACTTCAAGAAAAGAATTCATTTTTCTTCATCTACCAACTTAGCAATCAAATTGTAACATTTTATATCGTTTTTATTCGTATATACACATATTTAGCGAAAACCCGAATTACATATAGAGACCAAACGACAACGTACGATAGAAATTTGAAGATGAAACACGAAAAAGAAGTTCAAACAATATATTCTAGAGAAGATGTGGAAACAAATACTTCAAAGGCACCATCACGCAGCACCTCATCTATTTATAATTATTTCTCGATGAGAACGAGAAAGTCTCCGAATGAAACGTTAAAATCTACATTAATGAATTTCGCCGATACGGATAAATATCGAAATGATTATAAAAGTAACGCCGACAAAGATGGCAAAGAACATCTAAAAAGTTGCAGTCCAGTGATGCTTACTAATTGGAAAGAAATTTCGAGATCGAAACTAACTAAAAATAAACCATTATCTATTATTCCCGATAAATCACGAGAAATGGTACGTTTAACAATTATTGATCGTTAAAGTTACGTACTTATAGTAGAATTATTTGTACTAAGTGTAATAATTTATATTTAATCTACACGCTTATGTTTATATTTTAAACATAGTTATGATTTTTTTGAATTGTAGACTCATACAAGAGAAAAATATTTACAGAATCGATTTTTCGATTCAAATACGAGTAACAACGTACCTGATACAGAGTTTCACACCGTTAATGTTCGAATTGTAAAACATAATAGAAAACATGTATAGCTTTTATCATTTTCATCTTTCGTTATGTTTATATTTAATAAATGTTTTTATACAGTTTTGACTAAATTTTACCTACTTCTATTTTGAATAACTACTAAATGTGAAACAATATTGTTCAGATGGATTTCATTTTTGTAATAAAATAGTGATGTTACATCGGGTGCATCCAGAAAGACCAACGCCCACTAAGCCGCTCATAAATACTAAGTTTCCATCAGAAATACCAAGACTTTATCGTTAAAGATATTTAATTTCCTTTCAAAAGAAACGTAATACTACTTGGCCTAGTATATTAATGCGTATAATGTCGTTCAGAAAGATAGACGTACTCAATCAGCCTTGTAATGAATGGAGTGCATCATTTCCCCAGAGGAATAAGCAGTACCATAATTGTTAAAAATTATAGTTTATTATTCATAACATTCATTGCATTCATATTTTGCTACATATAAAAGCATGGACGCCAGTTAACGGATACAAAAATGGTATCGCAAACCAGCACGACTACCAAACTAATTTTTTACATATATTTATATTTTTTACTTTTTTCTGCACATTCATAAAATTTTACATCGTAATTATCATAATTCAAGAAATTATTATTATCATAATTCACAGAAATATCTGACGATATTAGAAGAGAATTTGTAAGAATGCACTAACTGAACTAAGTTTATCATAGCAAACAGATTATGTGAGATATGGTCAGATAGATCATAAGGATGTAAGGTCTACTGCTAAAAAATTGAATTACGCGCCTCCAGTTAAAAAAAGAAAACCGAGGAATATTATATGCATGGATGAGACGTATGCGTAATAACGAGTTGTTTTAAGCGAAAAATTTATTTTTGTATCAAACTCTGTATAACATTTTATATTTTAGACAGTTCCATATATGTTGTACCACATTGTAGTGTAATAGGGACCTTTTGAGCCCCTACACTTTAAATAAACAAACAAACAAACAAATATCTGGTGCCATCCTTGGCTAACCATTCAAGTTTGTCGTGAAACAGTCTCCACTTCGCGCCGCTAGATGACGCAACATTTCTTCGATATTTTTTTTTTATTTTTTTTATTTTTTTTTATTTTTAATATTTATTTATTCCCTGGTTTTTCATGGTTGGGTTAGAGCCGGTTAAAAGTATGAAGAACACCTATGGTGAAAAAAGAATAAAGAAATGATAAATAAAAAGAAAGAACAATGAGAAAAAGGAAATGTTATAAGTTACAGGAATAGTGTAAACAATCCGTTAGGACTACACTTTAACAAAGCAACTTGTATTACTTATTTAAAAGGATTTGATATCAGGCAATTATTAGTGTACAAATGAACAATTAGAAGTTGAATTATGATAATTACGATGTAAAATTATATGAATATGCAGAAAAAAGTAAAAAATGTGAATATATGTGAAAAATTAGTTCGATCGCTGTCCCCTAATGGCGATACCATTCTTATGTCCTTTAACTTGCTTATATGATCTGTATACAATGGAAATATATGATTGCAATGAATTTAATGAATAATAAAGGATAATTATTAACAATTATGTAGATTCGCGCGCGTAAGTGATAGCGATAGAAACATAGAGGGCGCCTACGTCGGGGACTCGATATAGCTCACAGAGCGGCTTAGCGAGCGTGGCTCAAACGTGGCTCAGTTCAGTTTGTGAATTGTACATATAAAAAAGATGTATTTGACTTTATTTACATGTATAAAAGTATACATTAAACAATATTGTATATATATATATATATATATATATAGGGTGCAATAATAAATTGATAAATTAAAAAAACTATGTATAATACTTATACATAGTATACTAATATATGTAATACTAAAAATGCTTGGTTCAACGATAAAAGTTGTTACTTGATTATAGGTTAGGAAACTCGCTTTATTATAATTTGTAATGTATACATCATTTCTGTAGTTAAAATCGGTGGTGTTTTGTTCTTAATAAGTTATCGAAAGCGAAATGACAGAAAGTGTGATTTCTGACCGATTTAAACAAGGATTAGTATGGAATGACATTACAATTGGTAATGATGTTTACGTGATATCTGTCACATGGAGAAACGACACTGTTCATGTTTTCTTAACTAATCTCATCGAATTATGGATGGAAACACTGACAAATGAAAATATTTTAGATAGATGCCGGGTAATTAACTATAAGATATATTATTTGAAAACATGTAGGTTATATTTAATTTTTGAGTATTATCTACTCAGGAATTAGAATTTCAATGTATTTGTGTTTCTGCGATGAAAGTACAATTATCCGTATATCTAATTAATTTTATTCTAGGAATTAAATCCACTTTTAGATGTCGAGGTTCTTGATTATAGAAATGTTGTTACAAATATTTTAAGTAATATGTCAAAGTATATTGTTGAAGCTTCTATTGAGCAAATAAAATTACGCGCTCATGTGAATGGAGGTTCAATGAAATTTGCTTTGCATTTATCAAAAGGGACACCTAAAAATTTTTGGGAAATTATAACTAAACCATTATGTATATCATCAATGGAAATTATTCGTCAGCACAAAATACTTTTAGATTTAATAAAGAGAAAAGACGAAGAAATTGCTGAATATAAGGCGGAAGGTGCAGAGTTAATAAGAAGTGTGTTTCTTTTGTTTTTAAAACAGCTGTCAATTTTTATTTGAATAGACAATTTATCATTTTTATTCATTGGTAGAGAACATCGAAACAGAAATTTTTAAGGAAGAATGTCTTAAAACAAATATTTTTATTCCAAATATTGTTAAGTGCACAAATACATTCCAAGCAATGGTCAATTTTTATAATACACTTAATTTGAGCGAAGATAATGAAGGGACTACAAAATCTACAAGGTATAGAAAACAGAAGAACATTGAAAGTTTTGATAAAAGAGTTTATAGTAATTGTAATATTTTATATTACAGTAGCATAATTAAAGATGATAAAATGGAGCAGAGTACAATTGTGTCTAGTGAAAGTGACAGGGCTGGTGGGTCTAAAGAAGGTACGAATAAGGACAGTCGTATAAAAACAAAATTAGAAAGTTTAAGTTCAAAGGATAAGAGTAAGATGAAACATACTATTAATGAAGAAAATTCTGTTAACAAAGCAAGACTTACTTATATGCTACCCAAACGTACTAAAAAACCAAAGAAGGGTTTAAATGATTTTTTATTATAGAAGAATACAAATCATGGGAATATAAGATAATAATATAAATGTAATATTCAGAAGAAAGGGCTGAGAGTAAGAATTGTTTCATTTTTAAACTTGAATACATTTTTGTATAAAGTTTTAATATTAGATTGAATTAATATGATACATTTAATTAGAGTGTAGTAATTGCTGTGCAATTGTAAATGTTTACCCAGTGTTTTTTATGCTTTATGATACAAATTGGAACGGTACATCTATGATCAAATAACAAAATTGTATATAACGAGATTTTATTCTTATATAGCATGAAGTATGGAATATCTATACACTTTTCAAAATGAATTGTTTTATTCATATACGATCTATTTGAAAATATATATGTAAAAATTTGCGATAGAATTATTTTTACTAATCCCTCCATTCATACTATACTTTAATATTTTTAGCATATTTATTAAAAGAAATTTCATAGTTCATTTTGTAATTAAAATCTGATAGATTTTATTTGTGTAAAAATATACAATAACTATAAATAAAAAAAAACGGGCTCGTCCGGGATTTGAACCCGGGACCTCTCGCACCCTAAGCGAGAATCATACCCCTAGACCAACGAGCCGCGTTAGCAATGTTTGTTCTACTGGAAATATCTTTCGTAATGGTGGCACCGCTGCCGATCCAAAGTATTATCACTCATTATTTTATGATAATTCCTGATCATATGGTGTCGTGCATGGAACATGGCGGAACGGGGCCAGCGAGATTTTAATAGGACTGCGTTGACGGTTCGATGTGGACGGGTAATCGACGTATTTTTTAATTAACGCACACCTAAAATGTCTCTTCCGTGGAATCGTGATCCTTGTATGTTCGGGCAATTACACGTGTTCTCGTCGAAACTAGGTATGGTACACGGGCCAGCGAGCGGAGAAAATTCCTGGAGGATTAGTGGGTGTCGTCGGCAACAATTGCACCAGCTTAGACCTCTCTTACAACGAACTAACCTCTATCACCGCCGTCAGAGACTTCCAAAATCTACAGGAACTGATACTCGACAATAATAAACTTCGGGACCTGAAAACGTTGCCCCGAATACCAACTCTGACCACTTTGAGCGTAAACAACAACAAGGTTTGTTTTTCTTTTACTTTTCCTATTCGGTGTGTCAAACGAAGCTTAATGACGAATTGTAGATGTCACTGATAAAAACAAATCATTGGTTTATTAATATATACGCGAGAAGATGATAAATATTTATTCTAATATTAGACGGTTCATCAGAGATTTCTTAATTGATATGTTATATCGTGTATTGTGATTTGTAAGTTATTTGGAGAGATTGATTGTCCGTACATTGAGGTACAGTTGTTAACAAAAACATTCGTGTGGCGTATCTATGCTGAAACATTTGATTTAAGTTTCGAAGTAGTGCGCCACGAGAGATAGTGATTAACATTGAAACGTTGATTAACATTCCTCGAATCTGTAAACAATGTAGCTAAAAATAAATGTGCTTGAGTCCAGAATAACAAGTATTATCGAGCATTGAAGAATAATAGAAAAAAAATAAAGTATATTTATTTTAAATATAGATCTATCGATATACTTTGCAAAATAATTGGAACCCGGAGATTAAAGTATTTTATGTTGTTTCTAATGTAACTGTTCGAAAAGATAAATTTATTGTAAGAAACAGCAAATATAAATTAACCATGATCGATGTATATGGATTTAATAAATATTTCCATATTATACTTATAATCGAAAATATTATAGATTATTTCGCATGGTATGGTGGTAATTTATGTTTATTGATGGTTACCTCTAGTAGTTTTTTTTTTTTTTAATTCTTATACATACAGGGTGTTCATCGTAACAGTCCGCGCAATTTTTCGGGTACTTCCGGTAATTTGACGAATAAATGTTTCAAACAAAAGTTAGCTAGTTTCCAGTCGTCTACAAATTTCAAAAAATTGTAAACAATTTTCGAATAAACATTTTCTTAAAAACGATTCAAGGCTACCCTGACTTTTTCAAATTCGGTGATGTATGATTTTAATTATGTGACGTTGTAGCTGGTAAAAATACTTACCAAATTTTTTCTTTTATTTTTTGTATGTTATACAATTACAATATTTGGTGGAAATCGTGATGTATGATTTTAACTATGTTACGTTGTAGCTGGTAAAAATACCTACCAAATTTTTTCTTTTATTTTCTGTATGTCATACAATTACAGTATTTGGTGGAAAATGATAATGTTTACCAATATTAACTAGTATCTCGTATGTTTTTATGGAACTCGCATATACATCTATAATGTTTGTAATAATTAAGTGTTTGTAATAATTAGCAAGCTCATACATTGAGAGAAGCAAAATGAACCACTTGTTTCATTTCACGCACAGAAGGTAACTGTACCTGCTTCAATCGGGCGACACTCGGAGACGGAAAGAATAATTTATGATTTATTCGTACTAATTTAAATTCTAGATGCGCCAGACTTGGTGCCATCGACCTTGTTCGTGTCATTGCGAATATACAGCGATGATGTAACATGTAAATGGGTTCATTCATTTTTGATAGAACGACTGTGTTGTGGTATGTTGGGTATCGAACAGAATTCTGAATCAAATTTGTATACACAGGATGGTTCTACTATACCATACCATAACTACCAGCACGGTTTACGTCAATATTATCATGCATAGCGAACATTGTTTCAGATAGAGTTGAATGGTTTCGAGTGAAACGCATACTTATGTTATTAGTTTTGTTATAGTATACGCGTACAGAAAATAAGAAAACTCACTAATGTTATGTTTTTAATGGGATCATATATTTTTACTGTACCAAGATGATACGGCTTGATGTTCTCTATAAAAATGTACCAATATATTTATGTCTAAAAATTTATTTATTTAAGGGATATTTTAATTTTACCAGCTAGCAATTTTGCACAAAACGCAGTAATAATTCGATATTTGAGGCTTTTGATATTGCTGCTAACTTTTTCGCTGACAGCTGATATCAGTGTTTCATTTGACTGTTGAAGAAGCTGCAATGCTGGTGAAACTAAGGAGAATTTTATAATATCTTTTTTTATACTAACAGCATTAATATTATCAGATCATGAATTGGTTATGAAAGCATACAAATTTCTGAAGTATCCTTTTTGTGTAAGTTGAGGCATCTGTAAGTCTAAAATCCGCGTGATCCACGTAACGATAGGGTACTTCTATCTGACTAGAAGTTATACTATTTCAGTATCGTAAGGTTTTATTCAAGTTTTACCATGAACCTTGCGAAAAGTTCTTGTCTCTCCGATTTCAACGATCATTTCAAAGTTACGTTGATTCTATTCCATTGCGGAATTGTTCAGATAACGGACATAGACGCTGTATTGAAGAGGATAAGAGAATGCTGCCCGAACGTGGTGTACGTGAGTCTACTAGGAAATCCAGGATGTCCCGATCAATTGACCAATCCGTCGTCCACAGACGACGAGGATTACAATCGTTACAGGCTTTACGCGATATATGTACTACCCCCGAGTCTTCGTTTTCTCGATTCACGACCAGTTACGCGTCAGGAGAAAACGGATGCTGAAAGTCGGGGAAAATACTCGAGAACGGTGAAACTGGTTCCAGAATTATCATCGACCTACGTCTCCAGCACAATGGACGAGTTCGACGATATATTCTTCAACGTTCACTATACGCCTTTGCCAACGTCGATTCGCAATCCCCTTGATCACAAAGGTACGATTTTTAATCTTATGGTAGTTATACTATTTTCACTATCTTCTTTAAACAAGTGAATCGAGGATGCTTAATGTTTTTGGTGTCGTTAGATTTAAATCGTCAACTTTGTTTCTTATTAAGTTAATTGGAATGATCTTGGAGTCGTTATTACACGAGTCTAAAATTGATCACTTCAAATCTCATTACAATCTTTTACTTACGCATTGTATAGGTGTCTCCGAAAATTTGTATTATCGGAAGGTAACATTTCTTAGAATATTTTTAAATTATAGTTTCGGTTATTTTCAGTAATAAGAAATTGTTGTTTCTTTTTTAGTGTACAAAGAATGTAGAAAGTAGAAGTAGGAGGAAACATATACATAAGAACATTCGTGCTTAAGAGACCACAATTATAATTATTTCGTTGTTATTCAGGCTTGATTGTGTTCAATGAATTGGATTAATTTTATTTGGATACCTGAGACAAAGAAACTATTTTTTAATTAAGCTAAGGAATCTCCCGTCTCTATTTAGATTGCTTTATTAAATTAAATCAATTTTTGGTTAATATACAGGGTGCGGCCGAATAACGTGTACAAGTAGGCACGAGGTGGTTTCTTATGAAATCATCAGGAAAAGCTTAGTTTTCGAGAAAATCGAGTTTGAAAATCCTATTCGTACGTATCCTGTTACGGCTGAGTTACGGTTCGTTGTGTATAACGCGTATCCCTTATTAGTGTCAACTGTCAACGTATTCCCTATTCGCGTACTTCATCGTTAGATAGATCCACGAAAACTGACTGCTTAGACACGTAACTATTAGAAGAAGTCTCAGATCAATGTTTATGAACACGATACGCGTTAACGATGCTCAACGAACCGTAACTCAATCGTAACAGCATACGTACAAATAGGATTTTCAAACTCGATTTTCTCGAAAACTCAGCTTTAAATGAAACAATTTTATTCCGTATTTTGTTCGTATTTTTTCATAAGGAACCACCTCGTGTCCGCTTGTATATGTTATTCGGCCGCACCCTGTATATAGTGTATTTATTAAGTATAGTGTATTATATTTGCTCGAAAGAAATGTTCCGTCATTTACCTGGTTTTGATTCAGGAGCCTTTGGAAAATGTAAACACCGATATTCCGGAAAGAATTCCGAAGGAAACCGATTCATCTCGAACAGTGATCTTTGAACACAGCCTGAGTAACTTAAAAACGTTTCTGGACGTAAGTTACAGCCATGCTTTTTCAACGAATGACGAAGTCAGCCTCGTGGAGTAAGTACGATCAAAACGATGCACAAAATCTTCGTTCCTCACTCGAAGATCATCTCCCTGCCTGACGACTGACAATGTGTTCTTATTTTATTTTATTATGTTATCTCGTAATTGTTATTTCTTTCTTATTTTATGTATCAAATAAAACGTAATTCGGCAATATAAACGTATAAAACTTTTATTATCATGTACACCGAAGAGTGACATATAAATAGATGCCTGGTTCCATTCGTCGAACTTGGTCTCGAACAGAATACAGACGCGCGTGTCGTGAATTTTGTTTTTGTAACACAGCTCTCTTCTTTCCTATTATTGACTTTATTGTTAATTTAGTGTTATTGGTCCTTAACGTACACAACATAGTCCCGCAACGATAGTTACAAACGGGCGGCAAATTTGTTTCCTTCGAATGGAAAACCCTCTCGTGTACAACGCTATCGAATCATTATTGAAGAACTTACGACGAAGGCAGTTTGTAGCTCCGATCGTCAAACCCTGTATTTAGGAAGAGCCTTACGGATAAGTACACGATGCTATTATACTATACGTCTATATGCAATAATCGGAGACTCGACGTTGTATAATTAGTTAAGTACGTATACGGCAGCTGTTTGATTTCACGCCGAAAATAGTGTAAGTAGTGTTCAAACACATTCGAATTACAAAAAGGAAGTTTCCCGTAGAGAAGAGCGAAATACTTATGTGGTTAGAAATCTCGAATAACGAATAAACGACGAACACCTTTTGACCTGTTATTCGTTGAATACAAGTTAGGATTCGCGTTACGGACTGGAACATTTCTCGTTGAATAGATAGCTGTTTAAATAGATCTAACTGTAGAACGTTCTGACGCTCGGAAGATTTAGGACGCTTACTTTTATTATCGAATATTAATATTTAAGTATATGTTTGCAGTCTTTTGTACAGTTTGTAAATAATTTAATAAGTTGGCTATTTTAAGCAGCGAAGAATGCATACGACGTAATTATTGCACAATTAATTCGTGTAGCTATGTATGGCTTGTCATGCTTTCTTCGTCCATTTAATTATGGTTGCATTGGCGCGAAGTTCTGAATTCCTGATGTAAACGTGCGGCGTAAGGAAAGCTTGGATAAGAATCCTTACTATTTTCCATCTGAGATCAATTTTGGAAGAGTTTTGAGATCAAAACGAAGGAATTGAGGCTCGAAATACTATTTTGTTAAAGAAATACTGGACAAAAGTTAAAAAACGTTTATCGTCACAAAGAATAGTACATTAACGAAACGACCAAGCAAAATGACCATGGCTGTCGACAAGTATTTAAACACACTAAGTAAACGTAATAGCAGAGAAAGAGTTTCAAAAGTTACAGCAGATCAAACAAGAGTAGAAATGATCTGATTTCAGTGGCAACAGCGAAGAGGTAGCATCTGATAAGTGAATTTTGCAAATGCGTAGCTCTAAAAAAGCCTTTCTCGCAAATTTCGGTAGTCTATGAATCATAAAAGTTTCAAACTGAAAGAATTCTCGTCATCCATTAATGAGTCTTAATTTTTCTTTTACATATTTTGATTCCAAGCACATGGTAAAGATACGTCAAAGTTATTTAGAAGAAATAAAATTAATGGTCGCACTGATATCTCTAACTTGAGCCAAACTAACTCGATAGATTTTTTCACCAAAAATGAGTGAAACACCTGAAAGAAAATTGGAAAAAACACTTGATTGTTTTTTGAATTTTCTTCCCGAGTATTTAAATCCGTTACGCAGTGCACGCGACCTTGTTCTACAAAATATTAAGTAATAAGTTTTTGTTAACGGTTTCATTTTTTTCAAACTTATGCGTGGTATTAGCAAGTGTCCCAAGACTTTCGAGCGGCAGTGTACGATAGTTTTATTCGTTGTTAATTATTCGAATAAATATTTGCCCTTCTCTGATTTCTTGGACGAAACACTGGCGTTACACTCGCGAATTTAGACGCTGAAACAGCTCATCCAAAGCCCCATGGTCTATCATACTGTATAATCCTACACGATTGTATAAATATAACATTTATATGAATATATTTATATATGTACTGGAAACCGGTGATATTTAATTCCTTAAACACACCGTTCCATAGTTCTGGCAATGCTCAGCGCAAGAAATCGTTCGAAGTGTCGTACACACTGGCAACATCTTTCTCTCCAAGAAAGCCAAGTGTCCACAAAGTATGCCACGTTCCAAACGTTGCAAATTCTTACTCTCGAGTTTGCATCTCCGCCTTTTCGTTAAAAACTTAATCGATGCATATTCCTCGCAAATTCAAAATTATTCTCTCCCTAAAAATTTCTATTCGAAGCGATATTTTAATGTTGCTTCGCACTCGTACGATCGACAAGTATTCTTCGAGAAGCGTACGCTTGGAATGGGCTCATAGTATCGATTACCTCTTCGTCATCCTTCCTTTTCGAGAATAACACGCTGGTACACGTTAAGTACTCAATAGTCATCCTGTTTGGACAGAAGTCTATACAAAATTTCACTTCTCGATAATCTACTATTGCTAAACGTAATCCAGAAGGACGACACGCGTTCTGAGACGTAATGCACGCCTAACTTTGTTAATTGATTCGTTCACCTTACAATTCGGACCTTTTCTTCTTCCGTAAGAATGGACAACGGAGGCAGTAACGTAAAATCATAGGTAACAAACGAACTGAATGAAAGAACGAGAAGAATAGAAATATATAGTGAAAATCATATATATCGTGTAACCTTTCGTACAGAAATTCAGAAATTGGGAATACGATACGTACAGAACTACATACCAAGAGAACATAAAAGCTACGAGCTATAACAGTTACGAACATGTACAAATCAAAAAATAAGTACTAATTATGAATCAAATACGATTACGTGGATCCTCTTTTGTTACGGAGATCCTAGTGGGCAGTTTGCTGTGTCGCGGCGACAGCAGGGGACCGTTAAAAATTTAGACTGTGCCCTGGACAGGATACGATGCACCGGCATCGCTCCTAAAGGCACTGTTTCCATTTCGAAAGTCGCGTTTCGATGCTATTCATTGTGTGGCACGTAAATACAGCCACGTATGTACATTTAAGCTAAACTAGGCCGAAGCGTTTCGAGCTTCGCTGAGACGGACACATTGAAGGTCCACGATGAAACGTGTCACTTAAGTACGAGAGAAATTCACTTGGACGCAAGGACGTTCGTTTAAGAGCTGTTGGTTTTTCCGTGATTGTGCAGATTCGGCCTCAGAGTCACGGCGCCTTCTACCCAGAAGTTAGGCCTCTCGAGCATGCTCTGCCAAAGCGAGAGCTCGCGACCCGTAGCATCCATCCAATCCACAGGCTTTCCATAGTGTTTTCCTGAAAATTTCAGTCGGTTTGGTTGTTAATAGTGCGTTCAATTTAAAGAAATCATCGATGAACTTGAAATCTCATGAAATAATGACGTTGGGAAAAATTATGTTCCTCCATTATAGATACCTCTCAAAAGAATGCAACTAACTTTATCCTGACAAGTTTATTCATAGGACTATAAATAACTAAGACATTGGAACAGACAAGTTCCAGACAAGGTGGAACAAGTTAGTGGCCCACCCTGTATATTCACCCTTTATTAGTAACAAAATCAAGCTTATTTCTTGTAATCTATTCCCATCAATTATTTTATCATTTTCATTTTTAGAAATATTTAATTTAGAATTATTCGCAAAAGAATCTGTTTCGAAAGCTGTCCATTTTTGTACTAGTGTTATTTTAATTGCAATCACCATTTTAAATTTGTTTTATAATTTAATTTTAATGACAAAAAAATGTTCAATAAAATTTTACTCGTTGTTACTTGGATTTACTAAAGTAGATAAAGAATTTAATACATAATTTATTTAACGAATTTAACGCATATTCAACTAACGCATATTTAGATAAGTGTTGCATAAGTGAGTCATTAAGATATCTGCACGATTATAATACTGATATTTAATTGTACGTCCGGTGTAAGAGAACGCAATTATTTCTCATGTAAAGTACAAATAAATATTAGACTTGAGATTTAATAAAAATATTATTTGCAGAGATATTGATATCATCTTCGATACAATGTTGTAATATGTACTCGTTGGAAATACAGTTAAGCAAAAATATCCTGTGGAATTTGTTGGGGAAGATCAATTATTTTCAACATTTCGAGGAATCAACTGCATTGACTCGCAAGGTTATGAATTAAAATTAGAGAAAAAATGATGAAAGTTATAGCTACATTAATAGGACATTTTTAAATGATAGTTAACATGTATTGTGATAAGAATTGAACGCAGGGAATTTCGTTTTCGAAGAAACGTACCTGTGCCAAGGTTGAATCGTACTCCGCCTAAAAATTCGTTGCTGGCGATACGATCGTGATCCCAAACTGTCAGCTCCAGTCCACGTTCCGCCAGTTCTTGCAGACTTACGTCTTTATAAATGAAAGTGTGACCCCATACTGGCGAACCACCAGATCTGCGAACCACTCCAGTCTTTTGTTTCCCCGAACGACCCTTGTCAGGTAATAAGTAACTGAAAACATTCAAAGTTAGCGATTCACTAGAAATATTACGCTAAAAGCAATCAAAGAATTGAAAACATTAGAGCTTATTATCATATCGTTATATCGTTATAGAAAACAGACACTGGGTCATTTATCAAAAACAACTCCGTCCGAAGGAAGAAAAAATTAGTTCAAAAATTAGTTCAAAATTAAGATAGTTGTTTCGTGGATTCATTTAATGGAGTATTTTAACAAAACTTTGTTCGATTAAATATGAATCCTATCAGCCTGTTTCAATTTAACCCTCTATGGGAGAATTTTTTGTCTGCAGACAACTTGCAAGGCATTTACTTTGATATTTCAAGTTGATAGTGCTACTAACCGTCGTCAATATTATCATTGGTTATCAGAGACATTATATAATTAAAACGTATTCGTCATCTTGTGAAAAAAAACTATAATTATTTGGTAAAATGTTGATATATTAGCATGTGATCAGATAGTTACACGGACCCATAGAGGGTTAAATTAACCACTCCAATTTGATGAAAAACGATACTAAAGTTTCGTAATTTTGACACAGAGCCAAATGGAACATACAGATTTTCGCGTGAATTTTTTCAATTTATATCTTTAAGAGGGAATACCTTTTGCAAAACGGATCACACGTGCCCGTATTCTTCCCCCTGGTTTGCAAGTTTCTGGCTTCCTTCACGAGCACGTGCAACGCGCCACGGCTCCAGTTCTTCTTCGATTTAGAAGCACCTATTTCTCGATCACGTTCCTGTTGCGTAGGATCTGGTGGTACGAATTTTAAGCCTACGATCACCTCGCCTTTATACGCAACGGGATCGTCGAACGGTTCTGTCTAAAAGTTATAATTGCAATGTAATCGTTCCATCTCGAGCTTCGGTATGCGCTACATTACTCATTCTGGCCAAGTACTCTACCAGATTTAGTCAAAATTTTATTAAAACGAAAATAAGGAATGACTATTCGAAATAATTTATAACGTTATTTTCGATAAAGTTATTGAAAACTAAAAATATCAATTCATTTTAAATAATCGTTATCTCAAATAAGGAATTACTTTGTTACTTTTTTATTTCAATGTCAAATCTTCAATTCTCAAAATAATATGCAACAAAAAGAATTTATTTTAAGAAATCTTTGCAGCAATTTGCTTTGGGTACAATTTTTTCCACAAAACACAATGCAGTCAAGGCATTAATTATTTCTAGAAAATGAGTGCTCTCTGCGAGTAACTTTCTTCATTCATGCTATTTCTTGCAGTCAAATCTTTCGAATTCGGTGAAAATTAAATGCAATTAAGTACTGTAATTGCAGTGTGCGTAGGTCGTGCAGTATCGCTGTCCTATCATAAACTACGTCGATTGGGATTACTAACGTAAACAAAAACAAACATAGGAGGCTCTAATTGTGTGCTAGAGACTAATTAAGACCGTACCCAGACTTACTTTCTCCCAAGCCGTTCTCGCGTACTCTTATTTCTAGCACGATCAACGGTGAATGTCATTTTCATTTGTCCTTTGCGAAAGGTTACATAGAAATCACTGACGAACATTTCACCAAAAATTCGACGGTTGTTTTCATCGAAACTACTCAATAGAAATCGTTTCATTGCCACAGTCTTTGACCACGATTCGATTTACCAACATACACGTTCGTTTCCTTTTACGGATCGTCGATAATTTATATGGGAAAGGAACAAGACTAACGACCAGGATTTCCACATATTAATAAATGTGAAGTAGGACAAATCTGTTCCTGAGAGGCAAAGGCCTTGCGTGTGTGGGAGTATACGTAGGATGTTTCCAAAAGACTGAACAAGCTAAAATATTCAAATTTCTTAAGCGAAGAGGAAATAAGTAGACAATTATTTTACCATTATGAAGTTTGAGGCTTCATTTTCGAGATGTACATAAGTAGGACATCTGTACAAACGCAGAGTGTAGGACACAAATGTAATTAAACGTGATTAAACGTAAGCATTATTCTTTTGAAATTAGAATGCTAGAAACCTGCGATAAAATGATGAAATTAACGTGCTTGGGTATATTGTGATGTGCAAAATTATGCTGTATTTTGCTGCATTATGCTATTAGAACATGTATTATGCTATATCATGCTGGAGTATGTTGTGATGTGATATGCAGAGTTATGTTATGTTGATAAAATTAACTGACACTAGAGAATGAAAAACCATGCACTGCTGTTAAGAACCTAATTATTTTCTTTAATTTTTACTGCAATCTTTAAATCTCTACATTAAAAGAATTTGAGAAGAAACGAATGTGTTAAGGGTGCACTGGAAAAGTAATAATGCTGGAAACAAATTGGGACTAAATTTAAGGGATATGCAGTTATTTTAAACTTATGATACATTCTTGATAGTAATACATCACTACCCATATGCCTTTCATTATCTATACGTTCCGCGATCTCTTAGAACGCGGAACGTTTAACTCCAATTCAAACTTAACGTTGTTAACGTCTCCACGTGCAAGTCAACGAACCTGTATGTATTAGGGGTACCAGAAAGTAATGTCGTTTCTTTTACATTAAATTCAAACAAATTTTTAATAAATTTCTTTTTTTAATCAATTATGTAATCGCTCTCATTATCAACAACCTTTTGCTATCTGGTGTGCAAATTTTTAATACCTCATCGACAAAAATCAATTGGTACACAACGACCTGATAAATGATAAACAAGTATTGACACTCGCAGAAACGATATTACTTTCTGGTCTCCCTAATATTAATGAGCAGATAACGTCGGTAAAATTATAATATTTCGAGCGTTGTCGATGATTTCGATGCAACCCCTCCGCGGCTGTTAGCGTTAGTGAACTTACTCTCTCCTGAAGTGGATACCATTTTGGCGTGGGATCGTCGAAGATTTTATTCTCCAAGGGCATTTGGACTTCACCGAGGAAATCGTTGCGTCCAAACATGTCTGAATGCCAAACCGTCAGCCACAGGGTTCTGGTCTCCAAGCCGCTCAGACTCATATGGAACTGAAATGTCGTCGTAGCGAACCATGGAAACTCTAATTGTCATGCAGGACAACGAGGAACAGGCAGAAAGTTCAAGTAAAAATCATTGCGAGTGTTTACCTTCAACGTTTCGTTAAATTCGGGATTCAACGTGTGTTTTTTCACCTTCGTTTTCCGCTTGCCGCTCTTCGATTTGTCCGGCAGCAGGTAGACTTTCACGTACCTGGTTAACAATTTTATGTCAGAAACGGATGATTTATTTGCAGGACGATCTCAATGAAGGTCTATTTACACATATCCGTAACCTGTCAGTTCCGTATCCGTACCGTATCAATAACGTCACGGAGCGGTGTCGGACGTGAGTGAACATGCCCATTCAAAAACAATAGAAGAATATTTAAAATCACTGACACTGATGGAACATTACGGAACTGAACGGATACGGAACTGACACGTTACGGATATGTGTAAATAGACCTTTATAGGGACACGTGAGAATTGTTTAATTATGAATTACAGTGGAACGTCGACAACTTCGTGAAAAACCTTGTTGCGTAGTGTTTACGATTGGAAGGGATGTTTACTTAACAATGAGTGGGTTAATGAGTAAAGAATAAGTTGGGGATGGAGAGAATATGTAGCTGAATCCGCAGGTATTGGGAGTTATACAGTTTTCTCTTTAAAGTTGCCAGAAACTGGGATGAAACTGATTTCTAAAGTACCTGTGCAAATACCAATGTGTTTCTACAGACCTAATGTAAATACTAAGAAGGAATATTTATTTATGCTTGACCTCCTTGAATTACAATTTGTCGAGTATCAGACTCAAAGGAATGCTTATTTATACAACAGTTTGCTTCCTATGTGGTGCGGATATTAAAGGTCTGCTGATTATACTCGAGTTTATTAAGCGATGCGCAATCAAAATTCAATTTAATTTAAACTTTTAATTAAATAATTATTATTATTATAATTTCATTTCATTAAAATAATGTAAGCACACAAACGCTATACAAACTATGTAGTTTTAAGTTAATCTATGTAAAAAAAGGCGCATTAAAATGTTAAGCCATATGTTTGTTAATATGTTCATGTCATACACATACATGTATATGCTATATAAACCATATTCGGATTAAAAGTAATAAATAAATAAATAATAATAATAATAATACAGTTTGGATTGTTGATATGATCCCGAAAGAAGTCTGTTAAGAAAAGTTTCTTTGAAATTCAAACGCAGAAAAAAATCTAATAGCAAGGTTTCTGGTATCCTACCGAGGAGGAATGATTTAGTGAAAAGTGTTCTGTCAGAAATAAATAGAAGTTGCTTGAAGGTATGTTTAAGAAAGAGGTGTACTAACGTGTATATCGGTCCTACAATTGGGCAATAACTATTTGTAAAGTAATCAAACGATTAGTAAATCCGAGAGTGTACATGCGATCGACAGTATTGTATTAATCGATTAAATCATTCGATAGTAATTAGTTATGGTTACTTACGGATCGGAGCGTTTGCGTTTTACGTCAACCGGTGCAAGATTCTTGCATTTCGTTACGTGCACCTCGAACGTTAGATGCTTGTAGTCGTATTGCAAAGCGAATTCGACCTCTCCTGTGACGACGACCGAGCGACAGCACCTTCCTTCACCAGCACCGCTGTAAACCGACGCCATTGAATCCGAGCGTGCCTGAAAAGTTGACGGTAAACACATAAATATTACACCAAACTAAATACACTGTACATATTTTAACGTATTATTAGCTTGTACTTAACATTCATATACTTAACACTTTATCTAGCGGGCTATTTAAAAACGAGAATTAAACAGTCTTTAATTCAAACAAGAATTTTGTACAGTATCATATGCCAATCTAGGCTGACAATAACTTCTCCATACTGTTACTGAGTACATTGAAAGCCAAGTCTGTTTCCAAACACTGATCATTGTAGGTAGACAACCATCAACACAGTAAATAAATTCGAATAGCTAAATACTGCAATTAAAAAGCCTATAAATAGGCTCCCGGTAAATAAAGTGTTAAACATTCAATCGCATAGAATTTGTGCCTAATGTATCTGTTAGTATGGCAAAAAACACAGTGACTCGTATTAACCCTTTGACGAGTAAGCATTTTGGGGACATACACACGCTTTATGACTAAGGTTTGTTCCATAACATAAACAATATTTTATTTCTTATATATATTTGACTACATATAATACTTTAATACATAAAGTAGTAAAAAATAAATGTTATTTATTTAATAATTATATTATATGTAAGACTACGTTATATCTACATGAATACATAAATTAGTAAGAAATTGTATATATGTAATGTTAATTTATTTAATAATTATATTATATGTATTGTATATCATATTCATTTTTAAGTGGAAGTGGAATCTGAACATTTTTGATGTTATTATTTGATAAAATATTTAAAACAATGTACGATATCAGATGAGTACTTACTTCCAAAGTATTAAAATTCATTTATTGTGTGGTATTCCTGAAAGCACGGGTATACGCACAATGGAACAACGGCATGCATAGATTGCCACACACTTCTAATTAGGGTTATTTCTTTCTGTAGTGGATAGGTGGAACTCAAGACATAATATCCTAAACACGATAACAAAGATAACCGAAAGCATAACAAACGATTGCTGCTGTGGATTTGTACTCTCTTTGTCTAGAATAACTTTGGACGCACCGATGCGTTGTTACGCTACCTGGCACACGTCAGTGAGGACGCACCGGTGCGTTCGTACTCGTCAAAGGGTTAACCCTTTGCACTCGAGGCCTTTTTTTCTTAGTATTCTATTGCCACGAATGCTGAGATTTCGAAATAATTAAAATATTCATGTTTAATCTTCAACGAAGCATACCGTTAGAAAATTGCTTAGATGCTATTTCTATATTATCTACTTCGTAATAATTTCTACTTAATCTATAAGCATACGATCAGCAGCCACTGCGTGACTGAAACTTTTGCATAAAACAACTTTTATACAAATTCTTTCTAAATTAATAAAAAAAAAAAAACAACATTTTGTGTTATTTGATTTCTATTTTTTGGGCATAAAGGAGCTGTGCCATCGTCGACAAAATTCTAATAATGAGATCTCTAATTTGAGATTTGAGAATCAGGTCACCTTTGGCTCGACGACAATCATTTTATTGGCACTTCGAGTTCCAAAGAAATTAAACCTAAAGAAAACCTAGTGGTGACTGAGAGTCACATCTCGAATGCAAAAGGTTAATATTCGGACACTATAATACCTTATTCATTATTGCGATGTACACTTGACAATAATTCTGTTTATATATATTTTTGTTGCGTAATAAGTTGGAACGTATATTCTGTTTAACAGAGATGTACATTTTATTTATTTAACATATCGAATTTGTAATGTAATAAACAATTAGTTAGTGTACTATTGTAGTGTCGCGCCCCCCATAGCCAAGAATAAGGAGTCAAACAAGCACACGAATCGTAGGGTGCGGAATTGGTCGTGTAGGAAAAGCGGTTGACTGTGAAACCGAAGATCCGTGGATTCGAATCTCCGTGGCGTATTTTTCGTTTAGACTCCTACGCTATTATAGTAAATCATCAGGTTTCACGCAGCAATATATTAACACTATTCGCGACAGGCAGATGTTTTACGTTTCTAATATCGAGTGTTGACGAAAACAATAAAATTCTAAAGTTGGACATCGCAAATTTGTATCGTTAAGACAAAGATAAAAAATTTACTGCTGTAAATATGTAGAGTATTAAATAAAAAGATTTTCATGATTTGTATACCTGCTTGTAAAGTAGATAATAGACAACCAGGAATAGGATTTGAAGTGACGTGAATTCACGTCAGTAGTCGCGATGTGTTAATTTTGGATAATGTGGATTAGAATCATTAGTTTCGTTAATAAATATTCTCTTTTAAACCAATTCGATTCTTCTTTATAGAATTTAAAGTGACGTGAATTCACGTCAGCGGTCGCGAATGTGCTAATTTTTGATAATGTGGATTAGAATCATTAATTTCGCTAATAAATATTCTCTTTCAAACCAATTTGATTCTTCCTTGAACCCCATTTTAATTCATTTATCTGTCACCATTCAGGATATAGTGGTTGGTAAATATGTGTAAGTACTTACTCCAAGACTGGACAAAGACGCGCGAGTTGCAAGATGTCCAGAGTGTAGTCCAGACTCCATGTCATCTACGTCTATCATTGTATGACTAGAGCCTGTCCTTGATCCTGCGCCAATGATAGGAGTACTGCACGCTTCTGACAAGCTACTTCCGTCATCTGCAACGTGATAATCAAGACGATCGAATAAGATAATCTAAAGAATTAATCGTTTAAGAATTACTTAAGTTCTCTAAGAAATTAGAAATTAGAAGTCCTCGACTTTACACACGAATTCTATCTTTGCATTGATCAAACACGAATCAACACGTTTATCTTTTTTTCATGAAATCACTCGTCATATATAAATAACAATAGTTTAAATCAAAATGAAGATAGAAATGGGTTAAAGAGGCCTGGAATTTTAAGAAATATACAATTCTGATTGGAAGGTTTCCACACTGGAAAGTCTTGCAACTGAGTGCATTGGTTTAAGCGTAAAATATTCATGTTTAATCTTCAACGAAGCATACCGTTAGAAAATTGCTTAGATGCTATTCCTATATTATCTACTTCGTATTAATTACGATACGATCAGCATACGATCAGCAGCCACTGCGTGACTGAAACTTTTGCATAAAACAACTTTTATACAAATTCTTTCTAAATTAATAAAAAAAAAAAACAACATTTTGTGTCATTTGATTTCTGTTTTTTAGGCATAAAGGAGCTGTGCCATCGTAGACAAAATTCTAATAATGAACAATTAGCAATATACGAATCCTAATTTTTAGAATCTTCAAATTTAGAAATGTTACGAATAAAACTTTAGTTTCCATCCACAGCGGCTGAAACGTATTAGATAATACATTCATGATTCATCCACGCAAAGTGACTATCGCCCCCAAAAGCAGATAGTTAAATAATCGCCCACTTCAAGGTGTCAATCGCCCACCAGGGGCGATATAGCCTATGTTGAGAATAAATGAGCTAGACACATCATAAATAAAATGGAGAGAAATCTACTAGTGTATTGTATTAATTTTTTTTTTTAGTTACATTAATTAACCCTTTGCAGACAGTTGTCACCTTTGAAGGAACATTTTAATTCATGCAGACTATCTCTACATTTAACCCTTTCAATGGCAACTGGTTATTATTGCTAACCACAAATTTAAAATTAATTTTTTAAGTGCCTACTGGTTTCTAGTAAAAAACCATAGTGGAATATGTGATGCCTATGTCCTGGAGGATAATCAGTTGACATTTCCTTCCCATGATTCCATGTATACACATATTTTTAAATAATTTGTAAAAATAAAAATGTGTTAAGTAAAATCATTTTAATTCTGTTCTTAAACGGTTAAAAAAAGTGGCAAAGAATATTTGTATAAGGAAGCAAGACGTATGAAGATATTTCGTATGAAATGGAGAAATTCTCTAAATTGTAACCTAAATGATAGGAACTTTCAATGGATATCTGTGACTATTTCATATATAATCGCACATTAAAATAGAATAGAACTGTATTAAATTTTGATTTTTGGGATAAATGTGTTTCTCAATGTCTAAAGGTTCATATATTCTCAAGTGCTATTGCAGTAAATTATGTACATGCTTTATAAGTTACATTATTTAATTAATAAACGAATCCTGTTTGCACATTCGGAAGTAATTCTAGGTGCAAAGGGTTAAAGTCGCATGCTCCATTAGGGTATTAGCGACCATATTTGTGGGCATATTTGGATTTACATGGAGAATTAACATATAAGCCGTTCACTGTACAAGTCGATTAACTCCAAAAAAACAAAAAGTTGAGAAATGCGATGAAATGGCCTCCAAAATAAATTATTATTTATTATTCAATGGCCAAAAAAATGTTGTCGTTTAACGGTGTTAATTTTTATTATCCAGAAAAATTATTATAAATATAAAAAGTTATAACTATATCGGCACGAATGCAAGAAGGAATGAAACGGGCGACAAGAATTTGAGTTTTTGATATATCGTTGGTTAGCCGAAGCGTTGTCGGTCACTCGATTATTCTTGTTACAATAAATTGGTGTTAAAACAGTGATTATGGAGGATGATTCTTATCCAACCCCTCCTCCTCTTTCAACTATACCAAGTGCTTTGACACTTGAATTTAAGATTCTTCAAAAAGTGGACTTAATCGATTTGTGCAGTGAACGGCTCTTATCATGTATCGCGTTTGACTTATAGTTTTAATCATTGTCCTATGAGGTTGATTAATTCCATTTCTCTTAGAAAATTTAGAGTGATTTCGCAAGATTCGAAGTCGTGAAGTTGTTGTTGTAGCGACTAAACGTGATTAAAACGTGAGTAAACTAACTTGTTCCATTCTTCTGACCGTTTCTCGAAATCGTTTTTACTTTTTTTGTTTGGCATTTCGAGAACATAGTATTCCGTATCCCCGAAGTGGAGGAAGAACGTTGTTCCTTTTCTTTAACATGACACTTGGGGAATACTTCCAAGAGAGACGAAGATTCCCAGTTATCATCGGATTCCTCTGTTTCGTTAATCTTGTTTTCATCCATCTTAGAAACCACTCGTACACAGTTCTTCACAGGTGTAATATCTTCCATAACGATGATAGATGAAGAGCCCTCGCTACTTGTCGACAGTATACTTCTCTCCAAATTCTTTGGATTTGTATACCTTCTCCAATCGTCCGAGCAAAGCCTACCATCAACCTTTGTAGTGATATCAGTTTGTGCTAGGGACTCGTTCGATCTCGTGGACTCGGATTTTATATATTCTTTTGTTTTCGAATCGTTCGTTGTTTCGTTCGGTGAATCGCCACTTCTCAACATTTTCACACTCAATAACTCATCTCGAGTTTGCGTTTTATAACAACAGGAACTGTAGCAACAATCTGGTAGCCAGTGAGAAACTAACTTTCGCGCCATATTTCTTTCCTGGTTCAAAGATGGTTTTAGAAAGTCTTCTTCAGTTCCAGGAACAATTTGACTAGTCTTTTCCAGCCTTGAACCACGAAAGAGTTAAGAAATCTCACGTGATTATGGTCACTGATCGAGTTGACAAGATTCCAGGCTTGTTTCAAGGGCGATTCGATCGGTATCCTTCAATTTTTACATGGGAATGATTTTACAAAGTCATCTTTAACACATGGACTGCCAAATTCGTGAAAATGTCTACAAAGTTAAAATGTTGTCTCGAGACTATCGAAGATTAGAAGAACTTTATCACTTGTCCTAGTATTTAATTTTCGTAACATCACCAAGTTCACGAATCCTATCGAGATTTATTTTCACTATCGGCTCACCTTCGAAATTAATTTTTTTAATTCCTTAATGAAGAGTCGATTCGATAAATCTTTTTTAGCCTTAATTCAGGAACAATTTCATTAATTTCATTTAGCTCTGGTTCTTGACCGATTTGACAATTTCGTTTCAGTTATAATTCAATAATAAATTGACCATTCTCTTCCAGTTTTGGTGCAGAGTTGATTCGATAAGTCTTCAGTTTTGGCCAGAAACGAATCGACAAAATTTTCTCAGTTTTCACCCAGGAGCTATTTGACAAGTATGCTTCAGCTCTTCGCGAGATGAGTCAGAAATCGCCCTAAAGGATTTCTCAAGTGCTTCACCATTATAGCCTCAAACAGACCTATTAACTCAGATTTCATTTCGTGGAAATTCGGTCGTTATTTTGATTAATTTTCTCAATTTCTTTTGGATATCAAAGAAGAGGACTTTGGCGTTAATTAAAACGCTGATTAACACTGAATGTAATTAAAATTGCGTTTCGTGTCGAAGTTAGATAAACAATCCCCGTTTGTTTCCATTAAAGGCATTTCAGTTCTGTGAAAAGTGAGTTTGGCGTAGTTTCTGGTTAGCAATTAACCCTTTGTCGGAACGTGCGCGTGGCACTGTTAAACGGATGTAAACCGATGCAAAACATTCGCGATACTGACTAGTTCGTTTGTTCCATGGCCGTTTCTGATTATCTACCGAGGGGAACGAGAATAACGATAAAGTTGTTTTTTGCTTCCTATCTTCCGGCATGAATAACGCGTGAACTTTCACGTTCAAGGTTTCGCTCTAAAAATACATCGAGCTTGTCGGGAAATATGAAAGTATATTACATAAAAAGGTATGTCTACATTTTCGACTTTTTGACTTTGCCTTGCATGAGCGCCATTCATAACTGAAGGAAACAAAACTTCATTCTATTAGGTAACGAAAAATGTTCGTGGAACACATTAGAATACAATTCAAACAATCGGAACTTTTTTAAAACATATTTTCATTTAACCGGTGTTCTGGTTTATAACCGGTTCGATATGCTGATTTTTTAAAAAATGTTGTAAAATTTATGAAAGATATACGAATGAAAATGTCATTGAAATTTTATTATTATAAGAAATAACAGAGTCAACTAATACAAATTAAAATGATACTTTTACATTTTGATTAAGTTTATCGAAAATTATGCTGATTATATAATAACACCGAAAACGTATCTATTTGAATGATATATTATTTCTACTTAGAAGCATTAAAATAAAAGTATAAGAATTATGATATATTAAAGTGTCTTTTGAGTGAAAGTAAAATTTTGTTCCCACAAGTATTTTCATTCACAAAATTATTATTCAAAATATTATTTGTACTTAAAAATATTAAAATGAAAATATAATATTGAGGATATTTCCAACCACAAATGACTCTGACCGGACCGTCGTCCAGTGCTGCCGTCTACTCGGCACACTCACACCTTTTTAGTGTCCCTCTTTTGTTTTTCATACTGTAGTAAACGTGTAATATTGAAATACATATCGTTGTTTATACTTTATTCAGTGAATTATATTACGGTGTAGTCGTGATTTACCCTCCAACATATAACAACTATGATAGGCTGCACTTTATTTTGGCGGACCTAAAAGTTGTAAGTTTCTTTAACATAATCCTGTAGATTTTATCGAGAAAAATCCGGAAATGCTAGTTTTAAGGCGAGGAATCCATTAGTTCAGAAGTTATGAGCAGTTAAAAGTGGCATTTTACCGTATTTGACTGAATGACACTTTCGACGCCATATTGTCTTGTAGCCATACCCTGCCAGTAAAACAAATTCTCGATGGTGGCGGACTACACTATGTACTACTTTCAGATTGTTATGCCTATTTTTGAAAACTGCCATATTTCGAATTAACGAAGTTGGTTTGGACCTATTATCTCAGGGAGGAGGTGCCCTAGAGTACGAATTCAATTTTTGAATTGCCTAACAAATACGGTAAAAAGGTTCACCTTTAACTGCTCATAACTTCTGAATCAGTGGATTCCTCGCATGAAGATTAGCATTTTTAGATTCCACTCGCCGAAATCTACAGGCATATGTAAAAAAAAATTAAAAATTTTAGGTCCGCCAAAGTAAAGTTTAACCCTATGATATAGTAGAGTGTCTTTTGAGTGATAATAAAATTTTGTTCTCGACAAGTGTATCCATTCAAGAGAGATATAAAAGGTGTTAGTAACGTAGATATATTTCAGATGCAATTTCTATGAGCAAGTGCGAGAAATGTGTGTCAAGGTGAACGTTTATAGGAACTATAAGCGAGAAAGATCCCTTTCGTAACTCGGGTGTTCTACGCTTCACATTCGCTAGTTGTATTGACATATTGGAAATCATTTTGCTACTATTAACCCATATAACATCAGTGCTCATGGGAAAATATTGTATCGATGATGATTTGGGTATCATGAGATTTTTAAAATATGGAGCCGAGACTTAAAAAAAGTGTACTGTAATTCTTTATTAACCTATTTTATAGTATAATGTATCATGTAAAAGGATAAATTATATTTAACAATTTTTCTACAAAATATGATGACATTCAAAAACGTTCCAATTGATTCGTTCTAGTCTTCCTTGTTTTACCAACAGAAGAAATTGTAACTTGAAAATAAAATTTCTTGTTTTGTAATAAACACAAATAAACACTTGTTTGTTTTGTTTGACAGAATATTTTCGAATGTACTATGTGAAAGATAAACATCAATTTAAAAAAAAATAATAGTTCGGTACTTGTATCAAAGGATTAGGCGTTGAGAGATGTATAAAATTACTTCTTCTGAAAATGAAATAAAATAAAACAAAGCGCGATGTAAAAATTAATTAATCGCGATCTGTTTCTGCTTTTGGAAAACTGCAGATTACACGATTCAGAAAATTCAACTGCAAACTGTTCCCAATCAACGAAACTGTCACAGGAACTGACAGTAATTAACGTCGATAATATTCAGCCTACAACTAGTATTAATATTTATCAGTTTTCTACTTGTTTTTAAGCTAATTCTGCAGCATACATTGTGCATTCGTAGAAGACGAATACGATTATACCATGGGAATCAACTCTCTTTTATTCGTAGCAATGAATTACTCATTTATGATAGACTCTATTTGCGCATTATAAATGACACAAACATTTCAGCTTCATTATTAAATAAACAACGTGCGGACTAATTAAGCTATTAAAACGTATTCGTCGTGAATTAATCCATACACTGCGAGGCAAATGTATACTACTCGGTTCACCAATCTTTCAATTCTCTGTGGAGCAGTGGTTCACGATAACCGGTGTACTTTGTTATTAAAAAACAAAGTTCTAAAGCCATTTTTGGAAAGACCTTTATTTTAAATGCAGTTAAATATGATAAATACATATTGCCATGAAATATTATACAATTTTGTAAATATAAGTTCAAACAAATTTATTTAAAAATATTTTTTAATAAAAATTTTTTAATAAATAAATTTCATAAATATTTTCAATAAAGCGTGTTATTCGCTATTCGAGTTTTTGATGTAGATAAGAATTTTGTCCAAGTCTAGCAGACAAGACAAGGAGATCCGGGGAAGAAAAAGAAAAGAAGCACTGCCGCGAAATGAAATGGCTGGGAAAGGTAATTCGCGCTATTCAAGTGAACCTGCGTTACTAGCGCAAGTGCACACCGATGCGCGGAAGCGTACTTGTCGTAAACACACACCAACACGGTAGAATAGATAGTAAACACGGTACATAGTTGGAACGCGGTATACACGAGATATACAGGGTATCCCAAAAGTCGGGGAGGAGCTGGAAATGGAGGCTAGCTGAGACGATTCTGAACAACAATTTCCTTTGCAAAAATGTCGGATGAGGCTTTGTTAAGGAGATATTAAGCGAAAACCCCGACCAATCAGAGCGCGCGTAGACCGTTGGAGCGGCCGCGGTAGCGAAGGCTACGCTCTAGACGGCAGCGTCAATGTCCTTCGATGCACGTCGAGTCACTTGTTCGCGTACAAGCGCGGCTGCCAGAGCGTAACCTTCGCTACCGCGGTCGCTCGAACGGTCTACGCGCGCTCTGATTGGTCGGGGTTTTCGCTTAATATCTCCTTAACGAAGCCCCATCCGACATTTTTGCAAAGGAAATTGTTGTTCAGAATCGTCTCAGCTACGCCCCATTTCCGGCTCCTCCCCGAGTTTTGGGACACCCTGTATACGTCGGCGAAAGTTTTACGGATCTCTGCTTAATTGACATTGGATCGTCATTCTCAACTAGGCATCGATATGATCCAATGAGTTTCCAAGAGAAATTTTTCATGAACTCGTTCAGAATTCCTGACGGTTATTTCACGCTTCTGCGTTCGAACCTGAATTCCATAACGGACCGTTCGATTATTCTGCTTCGTAACGAGATCTGAATAGAGTTTCGATAAAAAAACAAATAGTTCAACTTTCTACATTGAAAAGTTGCAGAAGCGTGTATTCGATGCTTTCAAAAGATCTTTAGGTTTTAAGATTTTATTTCTTGATAATAAAAAGTACTTTTCTGGGGACTTAAAGGATATCATCTTTCACGTTTAATTATAATTATTAAACTTTAGATTTTCTAATGCAAGTTAATGTGACAAATACATGTTGCCTGCACTTATGAAGGTATCTGCATTTGTACAAAACGAAATATTAAATTATTATATTAATTAACAGATCATATATCAGATCGTATATCAGATCGTATATCAGATATATTCAATATAGATTATGCATATTTTTTGTATGTTTTCTATATTACGCTATAAGTGTATAAAATCCACAGTCCAGTGAACCTATTCCATAAAAAATAAAATCCTAAAGCTCTTTTTGAAAAAACTTTCAGTTAATTGCTTTTATTTCTCAGATTATTAATTTTTTGTAACTTGAAGTGGTTTTCGTTTTTGGTTATAACCATAAAAAGAAAGTACTAATCTTCCATTGATTATTTTGTTGCAATGTAATTTTAGAAGCTTGTGTTATTAAATTTTCTTTCTGGTAAATGAACAATGTGTACTGCTTGGAAAGATAAATTAAATATAGTTGTGCGTACGTTGTTTCGAATTTAAAGTAACGATTTATATTATACTTTTTTAAAGGTTGGTTTACTATTATGCTAGGGAGAAGTTAATCTCTGAAAAAGGTTGTGTAATGCTGTTCTAAGACCTTCTTAACGAAAAAAAAGCGAGCAATAATATTGAGTAACAAGCATTCCATCGATCAACGTTGGGTGCATTCTAGGAACAAAAAATAGTAAATAAGAAAAATGTCTTCTGCTCGTCAGCGAGGTACCGTTCCTCGATATCGCAAAAAAAGTGACACGCATTCGAAAAGTCGTCGACGCCAGTCTGTTAACTCTCTGTCGACTTTCCAAGTAACGTTACAGTAAATGCAGCACCTAGTTTTTCACTGCTGACAATAAATAACGAATCGAATGCGTTCCTCGTCGTTCACTGTTGCTCTTTGTTCCTTGAATACTTAATTACAGTATGGTACCATTGTCGAAGGACAATTTGTCCTTGGCGAATATTCGCAAGGATTAAATAATATTTTTTTAAATTATGATAACATGAGCTAGAATTAACTTCGTTATGAAAAACCAGTGAATATTCCAAAAAAGGAGAATTAAATAAATTATTACTGAATATAATACTTTCTTTCTGTATAGTATATTATAAGATTAATTACAAAAATATTATAGAGCACTTTATTCGAGCCTCAACTTCTCAGCATACAAATAGCTTGACATTTATATAAATTATAATCCCAGTAAAAAATGTTTTCCCGAATGATGTAAAAGTAGGGCACTGGTGCGTAATGGGTTAGACTAATGCACTTGTTCCAACACTCTGACGTCTTTACGATCTCATTATAAATCGATTCGTCAAGATCTATAAAATTACTTTCTGCATCCATCACATTTTCATTCCATGTAAATTCACGTCATCTAAGAATTTTGTGTATATTTTAAATTTATAAAGTTGGTTAGATAATATAGTATGTGTGATATTTTTCTCAAATGGAAGCCATAAAAGATAATAACAAATTATTATAAACATTGAGCGTAAATATCTATTTTATAAATGAATTAGTTAATATATTATGGTAAAATACTTGACTATTTTTAAACCGGTACAAATTGACGGTTTTATAAATCTTGTTGTCAGTTGACAACGATAGAAGTCTAAAAATAACAAAAATGCACACGCAAACGATGCTTACAAGAAATTGTTTTTCTTGAAACGATATTTGGTAGACTTGTGTCGTTTTAAACTTTATGGTCCGTCTGGTTTATTTTTTATTCGTTAGTCGGGACTTTATAACCTGATAAGAATTATATCAATTTCTGACGTAAATAAACAAAGTTTTGCCGTATCGGTCTGCAACGAGCAACTTTAACGCTCGAACAATCTACAATTTTCATTTTGTCCCTTTATAATTTTGAAAAAAACGCGCCTAGTTAACCAAAATATAAAGTTTATGTATCCAATTCATGTTTACGAAACGATGCCAAATTTTGATGTGCCTTAAATATTCGACATTTACTAAAACTTTTAACTTATGTTCTGGTTTTTGTAAATAAATATTATTTTAATATTTTTTCCAGTATCCTAAACTGCTTTTAGACTTTTTTGATGGAGCATTAGTCCAAATTTTACGAGAAGGTCATACATAATTAATATAATTTTGTTATTTAACGAAAGCAAAATCAAAGTCACTAATGACTTCACCTAATACAAGCTCCGTCTTTCAAATACTTTTTTAATCTCCGTTTGACGTTCCTTTTATAAAGAAATACTTCGTAGTTATTATTTACACACATAGTTGGAGACACTTCAAAGTTAACATGCACAATCATGATATTTATGTTTCGTTGCATGAGTGAAACTGTTTCGAAATTCCTAGTATGGCGGACATTTTTTAAGCGTCAAATATTTTGTTTGAGAGCCTTTGAATACTTCCGTGGCTCGCTGTACGTCTTTGGGTACGTGGTGCGCTCAGGTATAATGCACGAGTCACGCCGCGAAACGTGTATAGCATTATTATGACACAGCTGCGGCATACGTATGTACGTAGGTACGCGGTGTAACGTTCGCCACGTATACCTGTTACGCTTCTGTAAAACGGCCATTGCGAGCGGGAAACGGCACAGCGTGCCTCCAACGTTACGACATACGCTTGAATTCAATACCGAGCAGACCGGTCGGTCGTAGTAGACATTCGTTTCTCCGTGATATCAAAATATTCACCGACTCTTTTTCATCCTCGCGTATGCACGAGGAAGCATGTAGGTAAATACGAATGGCTAACTGCAAAAACGGGACCTCGGAAAAAAACGAAATTTTACAGGAGAGACACGAAGAAAACGACTTACGATCAGGTGCACTTACAGTTATGAAATTTGTCAGAAGTGCACGCCAAATGATTCTAAGCAATTACGTGTCTATATTGAACCGCAACTCGAATTTGATATCAGATAGGACGACCACAAAATAGCGAACATAATTTTTATGCAGCATGTGGTAGAAATATTTACGGTGGTGGAAATGTTATTAAAATTAGATTTTTTTAAATTACTTATTATGGTGTTATGGAATGTTAAAAATCATTAGATTTTGTATTTAAACTTGTTTGATGCGTTTTGTCATTTTCGAGTTGCGTAAGAAGGAACGACTCGGACGAAAAGGGTGACTTCTATGTATCTTGAAACGCAATAAGGTCAGAAATTCGAAAAGGTGTGTTAATGTTAAAAATCATTAGATTTTGTATTTACAATTTTTTTGAGGTCTTTTGTCATTTTCGAGAATCAAACACGAATGATATTTATTCTAAAGTGATATATTATTCTAAATTATTCTAAAAATTCGAATGGACTGACGAAGAGCAACATATAAAGATCGAAAATGTTCTAAATGTATTTATTTAATAATTTTTCTGATTTTCTCAACAGCAACGTCTTATGTTTTCAGTAAAGACTTGGTCTCATGCTTTTGGCTGGTACTGTATACATATGTACACAGTACGATGTAGTGCGTTGCTCAAACGCGGTGAATTACGCCAACTATGCTGGCATTGCGAATTAACAGGATCGGTGAAAAGTGTGAACGAGTATTGAGACCGAATACTATTCGCTGACGAGATACCTGGATCGTTTAATTCAGTGCGGGAATGTTGTCGCAATCACGATTGGTGCTGAGGAGTTTACAACATATTATTGGGTCGATGCAGGGATTCTTCCATGCTAGGTTCCGTTGCTACTTTCACCTTTTATAAATGAGTACTGTTGCATTGTCTACGTACTAAAAGCTTTATAAGGCAAGCTACACGGTAGGGCGAGGTAGAGCAATTGTAATCACGGGAATTTCGAATTCCATTATGAAATAAAATAATATTTATAATATTATATACATCGAAGAGGACCCAAAATTAAAGTCTATACGTTGGAAACAATTAAAATCAAGTTGCATTATATATTATTTGCTCTAAGGCTAGATTTATAATATTATATAATTCTCAATTTTTGTTTCATCTAGATTAACGTCGCATCAACACCTAGGTTATCAGCGACGGGAACGTTAAAATTTAGTTATATTATTTTATTAATAATCTTCGTTTCTTTGATGAATTCAATTATTGCAATACTGTAAAACAGTTATCGATATTAATTTTATTCCATAATTCGTTTACTACGTCCACCCGTGTTAAAATTATCTAAAAATTATGTTAGTGACCTTGACATACGAACTGGTTTGCAAGCAACACATCCTATATGCACAATCGATAAATATGCATATACGGCATGCACACGTGGTCAAGTACTTAACTGTATCTGTATAGGATGTTAACGCGGATCCTTCATATCCATTCGAAAATAAAACGAGCCACAATAGAAAGGAAAACCATGTAATTGCGTAACGGTTAGACACTCGAGGCTGAACATAGGAAACGAATTCTCAACATACAACGTTATAGTGAATCCCACTTAAACGTACGTGATTCGATTACGGTAACGATAGCAGCTGCTAATAGTGACAACGAAATGTAGAATAAATGCAATTGATGATCCAAGAAGTCTATGCAGAAAGTATCCGTCTAGACTGAACAAACGAAAGCAATAGTTTTAATAAAACAATAAAAGATTTAATTTGATTGATTTCAAATTTATTGTTGAAATATATTCGTTTCATTAAATTCGTTTGTAAGGTCATCTATCCAGTACTATTCCAAAATAAATAATATCTATTCCTCATTTTCTATTTGCTTCGAACGATCACTCTTTCTCCATATAAGTCACTATCCATAATAGTAGCCAAAGTAAGGAAGGAAAGTAAAGATGAGCAAGTTGTTGTGTTGGAATCTAAATCTTAATTAAATTGCTTCTAACAGCATTAAAAAGCTTTCATATTAAACAATTAAAACACCAATTGTTGTGTTGCAATCTAAATCATAATTAAATCGCTTTTAACAACATTAAATAACTTTCATATTAAACTATTGAAACATAAATAATCGATATTCTGCGAGCACGTACATCGTCTGTTTATTACCAGCCCATCCATTTAGAAGATGACTGCGAAAGACACCCAAGTTGAGCTTCGAATAATTTGCACGTCATTATACTAATTGACATTGAACAGTCCAACGTCTAATGGACGGTGAACAGGGGACAAGGAAGCAACGGAGGTCCACGAAACCCGATGAAAAAGAATCGCCTCTGATACGTCAGAAGGCTGCCTTTTCGAAATGAATAATACATCACAGATCCAAAGATAGGTGTGCGATTACGATGTAAATAACAAACGTTACAGCACGGAACAGAGGTAGAAACACTGGAGGTTGTCGAACTTGTACGGACAAATTGTGAGTAGGACTGGGATGCACAGCACGTAATCTCACTGTTTATCAAGCACTAGTCGGCACACAATGGAAAACGTTTGTACAGGGTGGCCTACGTAAACTATAACGAGCTGATTTCTTGGAAACTATTAAGGATGTTTGTACTATCTTGAATTGGATTTGCTACCACAACCAACAAGCAATTCATTTGCATTCCACAAGCAATTATCTATGCAATTAGTAGAGGTAGTACCAAAAATCTGCTTTGATTTTGTATAGTTTTCAGAATCCTATACTATTTTCAATTGAATTTGCTTAACCCTTCTAGACCTGAATTATTTTTTTTAGTACGAATGTAATTTAATTTTTAGTGTTAACTTGCACTAAAATTAGTATGGAAAAAATAAAAAAAATCCTAATAGTGTAGTTTTAGAGGAAAATTGGTCTTTCAAATGATAGTGTCAGTAATTTTTGAATTTTGTGTCCTCAATTGCGGACGCCAGGTCTGACAAGGTTAAGCAATTGTGTTATTCCTAACAATTGGAAAGATTTAAAAATGATATAAGCTCTTAAGATAGCAGAAATGTATTATGTGATATACGAGACATTAAAACTAGGTATCTCATGGGCGAAGGAGAATGCCATTCTTATTTCTTTGTTTAAATGAAGCATCACATCAATCTTTATATCTGCCATTTTTTCAAAACAAGTAACATTGACTTGAAACACCTGTTCCTATCTAACATGAAGAGATACAGTAATAAGAGATACAGTAATAAATAATTTTCGAGGGATACGTTGAATGATATTGATAAGAATTTTTTCTGAATTTTTATTTTATAAAAATGAGCAATAACGAGATGTTATTAATTTTAAACAATATTTAAATGTTTTTACTAATAGTAAATGTTTAATGGCTAAAAGCATGAGTGGAACCAAATTTTCCACAAGCATTCTATATTCCAATACTTACAATTCCTGATAGTTTCTAAAATTACGAATTGTAACACTTTATGTGAACCACGCTGTACAATAGAATGGATTTGTTTAACGTCATTGTTTTTCTCGATTTGGAAGTAGTAACGCAAACAACGTCCCTGAGAATATCTACGTGCTATTGTTACGTGTGCGAGCTATTTTTAAGGCAGAATTAAGGTGACTCTGATATCGTTAGATACATGGAAAGTAGCTTTTTCCGTTGCGTACTGGACGAAATAATACTTGAACGATATTTATGCGAACTACTTCTGCAAGTGGGTTGCAATGAATTATTCAGCTGGTACTTAACCAGATTGCTGTGAAAGTTTCGATCATTGCTGGGATAACATATTAACAATGGTTTGCACGGAAATTCTATAAATACAGTGGAACTCGATAACCGGCTTTCTTGGGATCGAAAGTGCTGTTTATGTATGTTAAAATAATGCTCCACTATTATGTTATGGTTAAGTATTCTTATCCATAGACACATGAAAATATAGACCGAGCATAAACTGCTACTATAGGTACATAAGGGAGGTCTGATATTCGGGGTGTGTAAGGCACCCGTCTAACGTTGATTTATTCCAGCAAGACTCGGTAGTATTCGGCCCATATTTTACATGTATACATACCGTACTGTGAATGTGTCAAAGAAAAGCATATCAAGATATAAACCGAGCTTTTATACGAGGGGTAACTGATAATTGGACTGCGGATCTTTATGCATTTATAGAAAATTTGTATGTGCAAGAACTTACAAAATGCAAACAATATGCAAGAATATAAAAAAGATTGAGAGTAAAGTTCATATTATTATGTTTGCCGAGTAAAATAAATTTCTATGTACTTAGGTTAAATTTTTGTAGGCACGTTCGCAAAGATTTTATTTTGCATAAAGATCCGCACTGTACTGATAATCAATGATCCTCAATCTGTTTTTTCTAAAAATTGAAACTAATATTAACCATTATGTAACACTATTATGGTTATTTAATATATTCTTGTTATTACTATGCACATACAAGAATATATTAAATAACCACAATAGTGTTACATAATGGTTAATATTAGTTTCAATTTTTAGAAAAAACAGATTGAAAATCACTGATTGCAATATGCAACTACGAAAAGCCGAACATACCCGAGAGATTACGAAAATAGTTGAATATTTTCATATGTCTATGTTCTTATCCAATTCATATTTGGCGGTTGTGCTCATGGCAGCGATATCGATGGTTTCGATTTATGTACTACTACTCGTTTTGTTCTATCTCTTATATACATCGTTAATCTCATTAAAAGTAAAAGTATAATCAGAGCAATCAATAATATTCATTTGTATCACCAATCCATCATTTCCTTCCAATAATGTAAATACTAGGCATTCTAGTTAACAAGAACTACATACAATTTACTAATACGAATACAAGTATGCTTGCCAATACAAAATATACGAAACATATATTATATACCAGTGTTGGGCATAATCGTAATCATAATTACGATTACGATTGTAATTAAATGTTTTCGAGTTGTGATTACGATTACGATTGTAATCAAATGTTTCAGAGTTGCGATTACGATTACGATTACAATCGTAATCACAAATTTGATTGCGATTACAATCGTATTCGCAAATTTTTCTGCGGTTCCGATCGTATTTTCAAGGATTTTCAGTCATAGAAATTTTGTATCTGAAAACCGACTTCAGATTCATGTTTCTCACACCAAAAAACTTAAGAAATCAGGTTTTCGTCAAAATCAACGATTTTTAAATGTTACCCTATCTAGGCCCTAGTCTATTGGCATGAATTATTTTAACTGAAAATTTTTAATCGCAGAAAAATTGGCGAATACGATTGTAATCGCAGAAAAATTTGCGATTGCGACTGTAATCGCAATCGAATTTGTGATTACGATTGTAATCGTAATCGTAATCGCAACTCTGAAACATTTGATTACAATCATAATCGTAATTATGATTATACCCAACACTATTACATATATATAGACACTCTTTCACTATCAATGAAGATTAGATTAAAATATTGATGGAAAATAACCCATGTTATACGATACGTGGAGTAGCAGAAATATTTAAAAAATCACCATCAAAGAGGATTTTATTATGTAAGAAGCGTAATAATGTAATAAATTATATTAACATTTTAGTTTATAAGAACTGCAATTTACTAATACGAATACAAGTATGCTTGCCAATACAAAATATACAAAACATATATTATATGTCTGTATAGTGTATAGACACTTTTTTACTATCAACGAAGATTAGATCAAAATATTGATGGAAAATAATAATTGATGGAAATATTAAAAATATCAAAAACCACCATCCACGAGGATTTCATTATGTAAGAATTTTGATTATGTAAACCGTAAACCGTAATGTACGGCCTCACGTGTCTAATTACTCCACAAAAGTTGTTAGAACTTGATAAGGATATGTTACCTCACCCTTTACATTAACCAGGCATTGTACTCTCATATTTTCACTTATTTAGGTATTTGCAAACTTCTCTTAATAGCAAAAACTTCAACTCTTCGGATAACATAAAAAGTTACTTTGATAAGTTTTTAGCTGGAAAATCTTTAGATGGAATCTTCCAGTTGTGTGAAAAATAAAGAAAGTTTGTGAAATAGAATGCTACCTATGCAATTCAATAAATATATATTAAAATTCAAACGCGTTGCCTTTGAATTTGACTTAAAATCGACATGAAATTTCCAGACAACTCCAACAGTACTTTAGAATAATTTCCATTTGTTTACCAAGCAATTTGGCGATTACTTCCGTCGCAAAGAATCGTCTTGTCCACCCGCGCAATTAATTAAGCAGTTACGAATCACGTTGGTCTCCACGGTTATTGATCCGCGCGAATGCAACGGGGAGTGGTAGCAAAAGTAATTTCATCGGTCTCTGCGTGGCGTGCGTGTTGTTTTTCATCTTCTATCGGCATTAAAACCGTAGGGGTCGGTTATACAACATGACAGCAGAACAAATACGCGGGAATTCGTGGCTGCGTTACTCGCGACACTTGAAAATCGAACGATATCTGGAATCGTTTGAAAAGGGCTCAAGGACGTGTCAACCATTCTGGCAGGGATGCATGGTGTGGCTCGTGGTATGCATAGTTTTCCCTCATATGCGAGCTCCACTTTAGGGGTAGCTTCAGCATGTTAACAGTAAACCCGTCGAATCGTTTTTGAATTTTTGTGTTCAGTTTTTATGTACAATATATAAATTTTGTGGATTATTTACTTTAGCACCATGTGAAATATTTTTACATTGATTTAAAAACATAATAATTAACTCTAAATCTACCATGACTGGTCAAATTACAGTTTTCAAATTTTTGTATACAGTTCTTCTATGCAATACATAAATTATATACAATTGTTATGTGCATTATTCAATCTAGTACCACGTGAAATATTTTTGCATTCAATTAAAAAAGTATCTTTAAGACTAGTGATTTCTCCAATCACGATAGAAATGGCTACAACTGAGACGTCAGTCAGAGGTGTAGTGTTAAATATAAACTTAGAAAAAAAAACAAATTTAAAAAATATTTTGAAATACAATAATTGTGATACATGCGCTAAGAAACGTTCTTTCGAATACCTTAAAATTTGTCACCAGAAAATTTTCCATTTATCTAAAAAAAAATCAGAAACATGCACCTTTCTACATAGGATTGTTCTAGGTAAGCTTCACCCCTTAATTACTTTATAATTAATATTATCTTAATATTAAGGCGAGTCACTGTATCAAATACATCTCATTGAAGTGTCTTTAAGACTGGTCATTTAGTTGATCACAGTAGAAATAGGTACAAATGAAACCTATGTAGGTTTAGGGTTAAAACGACGAAATAAGTATAAATAAACATACAGCCAGGTCCATAAGTATTCGTACCTTCCTTGTCTATCGAAGAAATTTGGCTAAATTAAATAACAGGCTTGATATGTTTTCAAATAAATTTTTCATTATAAATATATACGTATGTAAAGTTAATTCATGTATACATTTACAATGAGACATTTATTTGAAAACGTCAAACCAATCATTCAATTCAGATAAATTTCTTCTATAGATACGGAGGATATGAGTCCTTATAGGACAACCATCTTGATTAATTATTTGTTGCTATTTTTACTGATTAATTATTTTGGCATGTAGAAATAATTTATGCAATACAAGCAACATTTCAAAAAGAATAATACTTTTCGATTAAATTGATACAAAAGAAAAATTTTCCAGGGTTAAAAATTCATTTCTGAAAGCAGTTATCATGGAAATTCGTACATAGTAGTAATTGAACAGTTTGAAGGCTTGTTGAGGGATTACAAATCTAGAAAAAGGACAACTTAAACCCTCCCTAATTTTATAAGGACTACATATTTCAATGTCGAAGTACAAAGGCGATTATCGAGTAGCATGACCGTCGGCGTCGCGTCTCTTAAGAAGTTTATTGCCGGGTTGTATTAGGTTGTCTGGAAAATCCATGCCGATATTTGGTAGGTAATACAGGTCTGAATATATTGGAATGGTTGGAAACAAATAACATGTATAGATCCCTTAAAAGGTGGAAAGGTTGTGGAACAAGATTGTATATACCTATGTCAGTCAATAAATATACAGGGTGTCCTAGCCTATGTGATACAAAGCTTTAACTCCAAAACTATCGGCCGAATGCAAAATTTCTAATATGGAAATTGCATGGTAAAATGGGGCTCATGTTTCAGCGAGAAGGTATTTTTGTTAACTTTCGTATTTAACGAGATATTATGGCCAAGTTTCGTTTTTCAAATGGAACTATATATTTTTTTTTATACCATGCGATAGTACTTTTCAAGACGAATTCATTAAGCTTTAATATATTTATCCGATTTTTATTAGTTTTCAAGATAGAACGTTTCAAAGTTTGCTAATTTTTAAGGAAAAATCTCGATTCGGCCCCGGGCGGTCCCATTGATGCAGTAAGCACCATGCGGTTCTTGAAATCGATACGAAGGAAAATGGGAAGAATCCCAATATTTTGGGCCTAGAATCCCAAGCAAGACCCTCCGTATCGATTTCAAGAACCGCGTGCGCCCTGGGCTGAACCGAGTTTTTTCCTTGAGAATTAGCAAATTTTGAATCGTTCTATCTTGAAAACTAATAAAAATTGGGTAAATACATTAAAGCTTAATAAATTCGTCTTGAAAAGTACTGTCGCCAGGTATAAAAAAATATATATAGTTCCATTTGAAAAACGAAACTTCACCATCATATCTCGTTAAATAACAAAGTTAACAAAAATTCATTCTCGCTGAAACATGAGCCTCATTTTTAACCGACTTCGAAAAGGAGGAGGTTACTCAATTCGACATGTATATATTTTTTTTTTACCATGCAATTTCCATATTTGAAATGTTGCATTCGGCCGATAGTTTTGGAGTTAGAGCTCTGTATCACTTAGGCTGGGACACCCTGTATATCAAAATTCAAATGTGACTTTGAATTTTTCTTAAAAATTGGAACAAACTTTCTGGACAACCATAAACTTATACTTTCATTTGGCGACTAGATGATCGAAGGCCCGGAAGAATCATTAGGTTCTTCGCAGGCCAACAAATAAATTACCTGAGTGTCCAACTCCGTGACACCATCACCCCCACCCTCATAAAATTCCCAAAAGCGACCATACCGACAAGGAAAAATGTACACGACGAGATACTAAAGCGAACCTCCGATGAGAACACATCGTATGGAAAACTCAGCTATTAATTATTATAGCGAAGTGTGCAATTTATGCGTAATATCTTCGGAAGTACTCGCGAAGACTGCGCTTACAAGACAGCGATCGATTCTGTATCTTTCGACTGTAACATTGCGAATTTGGCTTGAAACGGGCTAACGAATTCTCACGTCAGCCAAAATATCAAATATGCAGTTAAGGACAGGGGTGCTGCGTCGTTCGTTCGTGTCAAAACTCGGATCCGTATCGTGCAATGAGTTTTCGCTATCGCTCAATCGGAATGCGAACGCGCGTGCAGCGAAATGTCTATCCCAACGTCACGATTGTTTGACGAATGTAGACATGTTCATTAGAATCGGTTCATTTCAATGGTACGGCTTCTACATCGCCTCAGAACTCCAAGGCTATTTTTGAACAAAGAAACACGTTGATAATAAATGAGGCTTCCGGGTGTAAGTCGCGAAGTCGTCCTTTGGCTAAGATACTCTGATATTTAATCAGCATTGCAGCTAACTTCTCCAGGTGGCAAACGACAAACAATATCGTTGATGGTAATGATTAGACTGCGAATGTTTATGCTAATTTAGATTTTCACAGATAAAGAAAAAGAATAGAAACTTAAGGGAGAGTATCTTATCTTCTAAATGATATAGCATGTTATTGTTGATGTTTTATATATTTTTGCAGTTGTGCACATTGTTATAGATGTGTACATATTTTCATTTGTCATAAATGGATAAACATCCGTGGTTTGGTAATAATAAATTGATTGGATCTAAAAGTTAGTCAAATTCAATACAACGAATGAATGTAAAAATTTGTCATATTTAATAAATTGATTGTAGATAGAAGTTAGTTAAATTGAACACATTGATCGGATATTGTAAAAGTTGGTCAAATTGAATATAAATATATGTCGAATTCTTAACTGGTTGGATGTAAAAAGTAGTCAAATTTAATAGAAATTAACTGCTTGGTTTCGAAATTATGTAACGTTTAATAACAAAAATATTTGCATTATTATACTTCCTCTTTCAACAAATTTTTATTTATTATTTATCTCAGATCATTTAGAATTCTTTAGAATGAAAATATTTAAGTATGTTACTTAATATGTTTGTTGCTGTTACGATAAACAGAAATATGGTATTACAAAGAAGTATATCGAATGATGTGAAATGTTTGTGCAACAATTTGAAGAACGTATTACTCACACGGTGAAAATACATCGTGCGTAAGTGTATAAAATCATTTCATCTTCGTCATAACGAAGTGAAATGTATAACCATTGGTGAACACCTGTGTTGTAAGCGATCGTGTAACGCTACTATTGTTGTTACCGTTTAATTACTATTACTTGCTAGTTCAGCGATTGTTATGAATGGAAAATTACGTAATTTTTGAATAATGCAGTCGTTTGTACGTTGCGATACGTTCGTTATTATTTGAAATGGCTCGTGGGCTACGAGTCGTAGCTACGTTTTATGAGCAATTTTTCATACAACGAAAGATTGACCCCTCTACTCTTCAGCCATTTTGGAAACGTGTGAAACAAATGTAGGTATTGACATACATATTCATACACAATTAATTTTGTATGCATTTTTAACGAAACAGAATGATGCTTTGTAATATTTAATTATTTGTAAACTAAGAAAATAAATACTTCTAATAATTCTAATTTTTAAAATATTATTAAATACCGAATGGTAACTTCATGTAAGTGTATGACATAATTAAGATAATTAAATTTAATATCGAGACGTATTAAGTTCTGTTAATTTTTAATTATACATCCTTGCCACAGTTCTGGGTGCGCCACTGGAATCATATAATACAGTTTTTGATACTGAACACAATTATATGAACGCTAGCTGTGCCCCGCGGTTTCACCTGCGTGGAATACTATTCTAATTCTATGCTAAAAATGAACCCAATGTTTTGGGTTGAAAAATGTCCTAACTAAATTCTCTTTATAATTAAAGAACAGGAAATCAATTATAAAGGAAATTGAAAGGAATTACCATCCCTTTAGGTGCATTGGAAAGTAATGTCGTTTCTTCAATTTTAAATACTTGTTTATCACTCGACAGCTCATTGATTTTTATCGATCTGGCCTTGAAAATTTGCACAATTCGTTTGAATTTAATGTAAAAGAAACGACAGTACTTTCCAGTCCACCTAATATCAAAGAACATTAACACCAAGTGTCAAGCAAATCCGGTCACAAATAAAGTATTCCTCATACAAACATTGCAACCCCTTTTTACCCCCTTAAGTACAGAATTTCGAAATATCCTTTCTTATTCTTTGTATACATCATAAAGGAAGCCTCTGTGCAAAATTTCAGTTGTCTAGGTTCAAGGGTTTAGGCTTTCATTTCTATATATATAGATTATAATTATGAAATTACATTAAATGAATTCCATATTCTCGAGGACAATAGAATTGACTGTATTTTTATCTAGATGCCCTATGCAAGAGTAAATATGAAAGAAAACGATAAGCAGAGAAGTTCGACAGTACGCATACGCAGAACGCAATGTTACACCGCTTTATCGATTGTGTACGCATCGAGAGTTAGAGAGAGTTAGAGAGAGTTAGAGAGAGAGAGAGAGAGATGGAGAGGAAAAGGAACGGGAAAGAAGGGAAATCTCCGTAATAAAGCGGCTACACCTGTTACACTCCAATAAATACTTTAAGGTACTCGTTGAAAAATCTCGTTCTACTTGTTGGTATACTTCTGTCGTTTAAAATCGAGCGTCGTTGGTAAATTTTGTAAAAATAACTTTCACGGAACGAGTTGCCGCCATCGGTGGCTTTAATCGCACGATTAGTTGGAACGATGTTGCCAATACCATAAGCGATGTTAATAGTAATGGTCTCTAATAACGATTCCAGGCTCTATAATGTTCCATTATCGACGCATTCTGGGTTTAGGTCAGCCACGATTATCCCGATTTAATCGCGCAAGCGTGTCGAATGAAAATATAATGACTCTGCAAGCTGTGGGATATACGCCACCACAAGTCCAGAAGTATAATCGCATTTACGGGAAATGTGAACGGTGTAAAATTTCAAACAGATTGGAATAGCCACGTTGTCATTATTGCTCGCATAACGTTTTAAATGTTTGTTAGGGTTCAACAGATGATTCCAGAAGATTAGTTAGGGAGAGTTAGTCGTTTTATGGCACTATGTTTTATCAGGATATACGTGAAGTTTGCGCGAAAAAATTTGGTCACAATTTAGGAAACATCTGTAATCAATGTGTATCGATTGGTTTAAGTGTTCTACACATATTGATCCTATTATAGAGTTGAAAACTTAGTACTTAAATTTAAACGGATAGCACGAGCCAAAGCTAAGGTTGATATCGAGTATAAACGCTTCGGAGAAACTGAAACATGCAGAAATAAATATCTATGGCAAGGGGAAAGCGAATTGATATCGAAGAAAGGATGATCTTGATTTTTATATACTGTATCATTGTACAATCGGGAAATTGCAAAATATGCGCAAATTTTAGGATATAATTATAGGGAAGACAACGGTTGACATTCAAAAGCCACGATAATTATTGTCTCCAGGTACTTTAACTGTGTAATCATCGATTTATGATCAGAAATTCATTAGTGTCCATCATGTCACTTTTTATACATTCGCCTATATTCTATGAATGTTAACACTTAACTCACCGGTAGCGTTTGGACATATATGTATTAAAATTTAATAATATTGTACATTTTTATGACATTAGTATTATACAAAATTTATTTTATCCATTAGGATTCTCCTACGAATTATGTTTATGTAATATTTTATAATTCGCATAATAATGGGAGCATACGATGGGATCGTACTATCTCAGTAATAAATAAGAAATTATTGGTTGCCAATGGAAAAGAGACGATTAATAGGCCAATAGTCGGTAAAGTGTTAATAACCAAAATTTATGTTATACGTTTCATTTTGACACAATAGAGCCTGGAGTCAACGATCTATAAATGTTAATAACCAAAATTTGTGTTATACGTTTCAATTTGACGCAACAGAGTGTAGAGTTAAGGGGGTATCGTGAATTAGGAAATCTAAAAAAGGAGGTTTCTCGTGAATTTTTTTAGGATGGAAAAAAATAATTAATTCTATCGAACTTTTTATCCTATTTTCATAGATATTTGAGTAGTATGTATAAATTTTGTCAACAAGAAATATTCAAATTGAGTCGACTGTGACGCAGATTCGTAGGGCACCTCACAATTAAAACCTCCCTATCGGCGGGAAAGATGCAGGTCGTAATTTTGATTTGACACAAAAGAACCAAAAGAAATTTCCATTTTCATTCATTTTTCTTCTATGTGAACTAAGGAAATTCATACAAAAAAAATTTTAAACAACTTTTTTATCAAGTTAAAGTGATTTTTTTCACCCAAAGAACTCGTTCTTTTTTTCAACCCGGCAGTAATTTCACATTTCACCATTTTTGCGGGCTTTTCTTAATTCACATAGAAGAAAAATGTATGAAAATGAAAATATCATTTGGTTTTTTTGTGTCAAACCAAAATTACGACCTGCATTTTTCCCGCCGATTGAAGGTTTTAATTGTGAGGGGCTCTACAAATGTGCGTCACAGTCGACTCAATTTGAATATTTCATGTTGGAAAAAGTTGTACATACTACTCAAATATGTATGAAAATAGGATAAAAAGTTCGATAGAATTAATTTTTTTTTCCATCTTGAAAAAATTCACGAGAAACCGCTTTTTTTAGACCTCTTAATTTAGGATATCCCCTTAACGCTCTATGAATGTTAATAACCAAAATTTATATTATACGTTTCAATTTGACACAACAGAGTCTAGAATAAACGCTTCTCGACACTTCACGCTACAACTTTCCCGGAAGATAGAACCATAAAGGTCTACTTACACATATCCGTATCGTGTCAGTTCCGTATCCGTTCAGTTCCGTAATGTCCCATTAGTGTCAAATATTCTTCTGTTGTTATTGAATGGGCATGTTCACACACGTCGGACACCGTTCCGTGACGTTACTGATACGGAACTGGCACCTTACGGATATGTGTAAATAGACCTTAACTCCGCATTACGGAATACTTCGCGAACAAAAAACATGCTGCGAGTGTCACAAGTTTCCTTGAAGGAAAATCATAAACATTGCTTCATTTTCATAAGATATTTCCTTAATTACTTCGCCGATTGCGTACTCGTGATACCAGGCTTTTCGAACGATATGCTTGTTTCCTCGAACCGTTTAAAGGCCATGTAGCGGAAAAAAAGACATGTAATTGACTTACCAGAGGTGAGGGACATAGCCTGCTGCCTTCTCGATCTCGAATTTTCACGTTTTCCCACGGAAGACTGAGAACCTGAGACCTGGAGTCCTGGAGCACTGACTGCACGCTTTGGTCCACCGATCGCGCCAGCCACGTTGCTGTTTCTTGCGAAGCCAGGCGGACGATATCTGGCTGATTTTACGCCAGAATGCTGTGGCAGGAAATGATATACACTGTGTGCCTTGTGCATCGCCGATGAAGGCGCGATCGATGCTGTCGTTAAACCAGCTGGAGCCGTGGAAGCTGGCAAACGCGGCAAAGAATTGGTCGCTGCGGTGATGGCGGATTGCATTCCACGTGGAAGAGTCGTCGCTCGTGATTCGCCGTTATATTCGAGTTCATCTTCGGTGTCCTCGTCGCCTTTGAACACATCGATTGATGCACGATTTCGTAAAATCCAACAGATGATAGAGGTATAGTATGTTCAATTAAAAGCGTGGACGTGATATCTCTTGTTGCGTCATGGCTCGAATCTCGTGGATTGAATTTTTCTTCGAGGTCGTAAATCGCGAGTTAGCAATAATAGCACGAGACTGTCGCGATTGTCGACTGGTGTCTGCCAAATTAATATTAGACACATTGTGTCGTGAAGTCTCGAACATAGAAGTAGGCTTACCTATTGGCTTCATCAAAATGTTCGTTCGGGTTGTAATGCACAAATAAACAGCAATTTTTCTTAGTTAAGGAAATATATTTACTTTATAACATATTGTCCACTTTGTTCTATGATCTTTCCTCATCTCTTGAGGAAATTCGTGAATAAATAAACAGCAATTTTTCTTAGACAAGGAAATATATTTACTCTATAATGCAAGGTTCATTTTGTTCTATGATCTTTCCCCAACTTTTGGACAAATTCATCGACGAATAAACAGCAATTTTTCTCAGATAAGGAAATATATTTACTTTATAACATATTGTCCATTATGTTTTATGATCTTTCCCCATCTTTTGGACAAAACTCATGATTCCTCGTTTGTAGAAGTTCTCAAGAAGTTAGTATCATTCGAATTGCAGAGACATCCATTACAATAAATCGAACGAACTTTTTGACTAACCTAATGTAAGTGAAGATATCCTACCATTAGAAAAGAGAAAGAAACCCGAGATATCCTATCTATCTCTGTGCTTTTATTGCTGTAAATGTAAGCTGTGTATGTAATTATTAGAAGTATAAACGATAACCATTTATCATTAACATGAAAACGATGTAAAAATGCGCTGGTGAATGGAGGCAGATAGAGTATCGCGTTCTTTTTTTCTTTTTACATGTAGTACAATAGATCTGGTACCCTTAATTTAACTATAATATTTCTATGGTCTCGAAAAGGTAACTTCATTTCCGAATCGATGATTTTATAATGTATCTAATCTATGTTAACAAATGAATAACTCTTTACTTCCGATATGGAGCTTAAAATGATGTTAACGAATGAATGATTCTTACAAGGAACATTACCCAACTGTAACACACCGATTCTTATGAAGCTTGGTACACAGGTACAGCACTGGAAGATATTACACACTTTTTCTTTTAACTTCGAAGTTATAAACGAAATCGAAAAATCGAAAACTTCGAAGGCAACTAATTTTAATACTGAAAACATTCATTCGTCGAATTTGAAAAATATGACCAGACGTTGTCAATATTTACGATCTGTGTACAAATTTTTACAAAAAAAAAATAATTTTTGTTCAGAAATATCACTTTCACGCTCTTCTCGAACAGACTGTAAATGAAGTTTTACAGCGTAAAAAGTTAAACCCTTTGCACTATGAAGTCACCTCTGGTGTAAAATTTCATGCAGTTAATAAAACAAATTAGTGGGGAGCAGTTTTATTCAAAATTGCTTTGAAATTATATGTATGTATATAAAAGTCTTGAATTATATATTTCTCAGTATAGTAAATTAGTGTTCTTTATCAAATGTTCAAATACGATCGCATTGAATCACGAATAAAACTTATCTCTATAAACATCAGACTACGAACATCGATTAGATGGTAAATTACATTGTACCAATGGTAAATTCTTCAGACAAACATAATGGATGTTTTGCATATTCAAATCGAAAAATAAAATGCGAACAACAGTCTACTTTTGTGAAACCTGCGCCAAGAAGCCATTTCTACATGTAGCAGATTGTTTTAAAAAATACCATACTTTGAGAAAATATGAATGAGTAGTTATAAGTAATTATTAAAAAGTAATTGGATTACTCAGTAATTAAGAATAAGATATTGCATAATGACTAAAAAGAAAGTAATCAAGAATTATTTAAATAACTAATTTCTAATTCAAAAGTAATTATTCCAAATTGTAATGGATACAAAAGTAATAATTACTTTACAGCTCTGCCGACCGTAGGGGAGGATATAGGAATATTATAGCTTCTTTATGACTAGTCATTTTGTTAATAAAACATTAAACTTTAAATAATTACAAGCAAGTACTTTATACCTAACATGTGATACCAAAACTAATTTGTTTTCTGTAGACCACCTGCAAGGCATTTAATTTGTTATTCGAGATTGATAGTGCTGCCAGCCATTATCGATATTGTTACTGGTTGTCAAAGATATACAGAATCTGGCAGGACGCGTGGTACAACCGAGCAGAGGGTGATACTACATGCAAAAATAAATCGAAAGAAAAGAATAACATTTTTTCGTTTGACGCTTCGTTTTCGAGAAAATCGAATTTGAAAATTCTATCTAGTACGCGTACAGTGAACTGTCTCCCCAAGTCATTGCTCTCTACAAGTTTCCTTTTGCTTACCTGTCGTAATGTTGACCTTTCTAATGTTTACATTTTGTCTTCAACCATACGTCTTTCTTCTACTTTTAGTGTGTTTCGATCAGTCAAGCTGTGACAATGTCTACTTATAGCAATCGCGAATACGTTGAAATGATAAAAGCATTAGGAGCTTGTCATAGAAATGCAACAGCAGCAGCTGAGTATTATAGGCAACAATTTCCAAATCGCAAAAACAAGTGAGAATTCTCTTCAGCCAAAGGAAAAAATAATAAATGGTTTTATTCAAATAAAACGTCAAAAATTCATTAGCATCAGTTCATGACTCACTAATAAGGCGAGCAATGATATGTACGCGTCAACAAGGACAGCACTCTAAACATTTTATTCAACAATGTTATGCAATTAACGTTAGAAATATCAATAAAATTAATAAATGTATTAACCATACATTAACATTTCTTATTTGTAATACATATCTAAACTTAGAGGCGGTACAGTACTGCACGCGTACTGGATAGAATTTTCAAACTCAATTTTCTCAAAAACAAAGCGTCAAACGAAAAAATGTCATTCTATTTTTTCGACTTATTTTTACACGTAGTATATCACCCTGTGCTCAGTTGTACCATCCGTCCTACCACACCATGTATAATTAAGACGTATACGTCATCTTGTGGAGAAATTAAAATTATTTGGTGAAATATCGATACATTAGCATGTGACCTGAAAGTTACGAGTGCTCATGGAGGGTTAAAACAGAGTTGGCTCAGAACAAACTAAGAAAAAAATGATAGTGCATAGGTTTAAGAATTCTATGAAGGAATGAAGTAGCGGACTTACCGGATTCCCCCCTGGTATTGGCATCGGGAACGGAAGATCTTCTCCTGTTGCTCCAAATCCTTTCCTCCACCGATCCTCCGCATCCACTGGCGGCACCTCCGCTCCCGCCGCCGATGGACCCGCAACTTCTAACCCTATCCAACTGCTCTCTGGAGAAACTCTTTGGATTGAACAACAGGTCCCCGGCACTGCGGCGTTTAGCAGCCATGGCCAAGGCATTAGCACTAGCACTAGCACCGACACTGACATCCCCGGAGCAAGCCAGGAGGCTGAGTTTCGTCCTGGAGTCTGCTGCCATTAACGCCGACTCGAAGCTTCCACGCCAAGAAAACCTTTCGTAATCGCTAGCTTCTCGTTCCTCGCCTTCCTGTCCCGTCGATACTGCTGGATGGTTGTTGATCAGCAGCAAAGGATCGTGGGACTTGGATCTGGGTAGTTGCAAATGCGCCGACGAAGGTGTGTTCGTCGAGTCGGATGTAGAATCGTCGTCTTCCGTGGTGGATGCCGAAGAGGGCGTTCGGTGGTGTTGAGAGTATCGTCTCCAGCTCGTGGAGTGATGCTGCACGGTTGGTCCGCCTTCGGAGACCTCGTGCATCAGAGCTACCAATCGGCTACCAATATGGTGCATCACTTTAGCGATTAACGGTGGACTGCTGTGCGGAGTCGAATTGGCGTCGGAGCTCGCACCATCGCCAGCCATTTTCGTGAAACTTTGAACCAATTTCTGATACACGAAAGCGGTGTCTCTGCCTAGACACGGTTGCATCCCGGTTGGTCCAGTTTTATCCTCCCTGTCCTTATCCAGCAGAGTGTTATTCGACGCGGTGTCGAATTTATTGATAATCTGTTGACAGCTCTGGGAGATCTGCTCCTGCAGCGCCGATCGACGGCCACCGGCTGCCCCCTCTAAATCGGAGCTGGTGTAATCCGAGCTATCGTACGAATCGGACCACGTGTCCTCGGAACTGAGGTATTCGACTATTTCACGCACTTGCTCGTCGCGTATTCCCGGCACCGTTTTCATCAACCTGGTAAGCTCGTTTTCAAAATACACCAACTGTGGCGGTTTCGTGCGGTTTTGCGAGCATAGTCTGGCTTTCGTCGCGTATCCAGGTAACCGAGGACTGGGCGCAGGCGAGACTCCGCTCGAATTAGTACTGCCAGCGTTCGGATTCTGTCCATTCGAATTAGCGACCATAGTTTTAAAGAATTGTCTCATTTTTGACATCATCAAATTCGTTTCCTCGTCGCTGGACCAATTATTGAAGCTGTCCTTTCTCGAAAGTGACGGGTTAGGTAAGTGGGGTAGCGCGGCGTGACTCAAGGGATGATCCATTTTAGTCTTTCTACACTTTTCAACCCCGGGCGATCTTTCCGTAGAGGTTTGACTCGCAACTTGAGCATTTTCGCCGTTTTCCTTGCCAGAGCAATCTTTTCCAGATTCTTGATTAACTTCGGCGTTGATTTGAGTATCGTCGGGCAGCTTTTGGTGTTGAAGAAGATCGTCGCAGCTACCAACAAATCCGGAATCTCTCGATTGCTGTTTAGATCTTTGATTGTAGGTCGACGAGTCTCCTGAATTTATTAGAATGTTTCTCGCAGAGTCTGCTTGCGATGCCGAAGTCGCCGAAGAAATAATGGTGGTCGACGCTAACGAGGAAGAAGACAACGCGCACTCGGGTTGCGGCGTCTTTGCTCTGTCCGAATCCTCCGAATTGATAGCTTCCGCTTCGTTTTCCATCACCACTTCTCCTACGAGGACCATCTCTCTGCTCGGTTCTGGCGTTTTGTTCCTGTCGTCCGGGACACGTGGACTCTGAGTTCCCAGATTTCTAGGTTTTTTCTTCTTACGTTTCACAGTATCGAATTGTCCGTCCGTTCCAAAGGCAGCGGTTTGGCCGTCGTCCGCTCCGTCGGTCTCCGTGGAGGAACCTTCCGACTGACTCTCTTGCGCATCTTGGTTCAGGCTCAAATCTTGAAGAGAATTTTGCGAGCTTAAATTCTGCGAGCTCTGCGTGAGAGCTAACAAGTTATCCAAAGACGAACTGTGCGATCTACCGGTACCTCTGGCACGGACCAGCTTCTTTTTTCTCTGCGCTTCCGGGCTGGGCCTTCCCTCGGAGTCGCTACCAACGGAGCCATCGGAGTCGCGTCTATCTTGATCGAAACCAAGAAACTCCGAAAGGAAGTACTTCTCCAGTCTCGAGGAATTCAAGAATCCTTCTCCAGAGCTCGATCTCTCTTGACTCTGTCCCGCACACGGAGCTTCGTCCTGTCCGAGCGATTCCAATCCCTCGGAATAAATAGAGGACGTCTCCGACAAACTGTCGACTTCGCGCGAACCCATGCTCGAGTTGTTGCCATCTCCTCCGAGACCGAAGAAAAAGTATTTCTCCAGCTCGGAGGCGGACGGTGGCCTTTGCTTCTTCGATGGGCTACCTGTTGCCAGACTCGGCTCCGCTTCGCTTTCCTCGCAGGATTCCTCGACGATGGTATGCAAAGTGAAGTCGATGGCCTGCCTATGGTAACCTCTGAGCTCTTCTTCGCGGTCACCAAGGTTGTTCGCTTCGTCTTCCGAACTCTCCTCCGTCGCAGTCGTAGCGCCAGGTTCGTCCTCGTCGTGCGACACCTCTTCCACCCATGAATCATCGTCGGCTAATCCTTCCTCCAGTATCACGATCCCACCGCTCCCTGAATTGTCATCGCTGGATTGCGAGGAGGCACGTGCACGCGTACCTTCGCGATGCTCGTTAACCTGCCGCTCCCTCGAAGAGTTTTCCTCGTTATTTTCCTGCCGACTGACCACCTTCGTGCAGTTTTTCACCGAAACATCGTCACTTTCACTGGCACTACCGACACTCAAACCACTGTCAACTTCCGGCTCCGAATGATTCGCGATAGTACTGGACAACCGTTTCACCATAAGGGGTTTCCTCGGTCCCTGACCATTTTTACGGTGTGGTTGCTCGGCTACGGCTTCCAGCGCCAGCTGGAAGTATCCAGCCAGACCCTGACTAGCCATATGCACTTCATCCGGCTGCAACAAGGTCGTCGTGTCCGAGGTGATAACGCTGACAGGTTGGTACGAGGCTTCCTGAGTAATCATCACGAGGCTTCTATATTTGTTGTTGTTGTTGCCGATATTATTGTTCTGGACCGTCGAGGGAAAGCGTTGAACGGGATCTTTGGTCGACACGGCAGGAAGGAATCCATTCTCCTTTCCGGTAGACGGGCGTCGCTCGACTGAGCGAAACCGTGTCGATACCCCCTCTTCGAGGCAGCCACCACCGGCACCGCTATACTCGATGCCACTACCACCTTCACCACCCCCACTTTGTAGCTCTCCTACAACCTGACTAGAAGCAGGACACTCGCCGCTCACCGCACGCGCGTTACAATCATGCGCACTCTCTGCCTTACCTGCGGTGTCTGCGCTCTCCGCGTTCATTGAAATCTCTCGAATCTCGTTGGTTAGCGTATCGCCCACCGCGCTGCCCGCTCTTTTTAATTCGATTCCATCGCGACTCTCCTCCTGCGGGTCGTTGTCTTTCGCGCCATCTTTGGTCACCTCTATTGTCGCCGATCTTCCGCCGTGGCTCGCAACGGATCGATCATCCTTCGCGGTAATCGGCATTGAATCATTCTCGGTACGCGCGCTTACGACACTTTCGCCGTTGTTTGCATTATCCGGTGATTGCTCAACGTCCAATCTCTCGTACTTTATATTCCATTTCATTCTGTTCGATGCGGTAACGCTGGATTCCTCGGCATCCTTGAATCTCTTCGGTTGCCACGATGTTCTCTCGTCGTTTCTTTTGTTCAGTTTCGACAACAACTCGCCGTTCACAGCCGAAAACGACAATTCGTTGCTATCGTAATGCGAGGAGACGCTGGCCGACGTCACCTCGTATTCGTGAAGTTCGTCGCTGCTCGCCTCGCTTCCAGTCGCGTTCGTCTCGTTACTCGTGAAACTGTCGGACCCTGAAAGCGCGCTCGAGTTCGCCGTCGCGTTGAAGTTTGAATTTAAATCGGTCGATGTGTCACCCTCACGGTTATCGTTGCCTCGATCGGGAGTATCGCACGACGTTATCTCCGATAATGCGGTCGAGTTATTGATTCCAGTTTCGCGATAATCCTTACCGTTCGATCGATTGTTCCCTGCGTCGCGAATATTCGTAGGCGTCGAAACGCGAAACTTGGAAGCCTCGGGGCTACTCTCAGGGGACGAGTGATCGACACTCGGAATTTCTGATTCGGAGATTTCCAACGAGTCTGGGATTATGTTAGGATCCCAAACGTCGGCGGATAGAAACTTTGCTTGATCGTCCGAATCCGTAGATTCGTTGCTAGACGTTGCTCGACTCGTAGCTTCGGACCTATCGATTTCCGAAACGTTTTCTTCTTTGTCGTACAATTTTCCTTCAAAGTTCATTTCTGTTTCCGACGCGACGCTTTCGCTGGAATTGTTGACGATTATCGGCTCGATGCTATCGGGATCCAACGTTTTCACGGATTTAAGTTCTATCTGGTTTTCGGAGCAATCGTTATCGCTCGCGATGTACATCTCTTCGGGCATCGCGCAGTGGTGCAACAACACAGGACCGTTGTCCGGTTCCGGGTTGCTCTTCTTTCCACGAACTTTCCGTTTTTCGTTAAGCTTCTCGTGTCGTTCGGGCATCGTATCATCGTCGCCCGGCGAGGCTACCTTTTCCTTGTAATTGGATCGCATTCTTTGCTCCTCCTCCGAACTGTCTCTGCTGCTGTTCTGTGCTCGACTGTCGCTAGGGTTTTCAAAGTTCGATTCCTCGCTGAAGAATCGAACGTATTGCAGAACCACAGGCTCTTCTTCCGGCAGAGAGGTCACTCTTTTCAGCGTAATGCCGTCCTCGGCGGCTGAATCGGAATCGTCGTCCTCGTCCCCGTTGTCTTCGATGTCGTTATCGCTGGTGAGAGAGTCGTCGTTGACGACAAAGACCCTCGAGAACCTATGGGAGGACGAGTCGTCGTCCAAATCGCTGCTGTCCGCGGAAGATCGTCCCGAGGAGCTGCCAGAATCCTCGTGCTGGTACATCCTTTGTCCCCTCCTGCTCTCGAAGGACACGGTCCCGGAATCTTGGCACGCGACTTCCTCGTTTTCCTTTGTCTGCTTCGTTTCCTCATCGTTCTGTTGGCTCTGCTCGGTTTTCTGCTCGTCCAATTTTCCCCGGATCTTCGCAGACGACTGCTCCGTAGTTTTAGCTTCGTTTGCGGCATCGTACGCGATCTCGCTTCGAAAAGAGTCCGCCTGCTTCGATATAGAGCTCGTCCCAGCGTCGTCATTTTCGTCGCGATTGATCTGCAGACCGACCAGTCGCTGTTGCAGCACTTCCGTCGTAGGAATGGGCGACGTTTCGACGCCAGACCCGTATAAACGCGGCGTTAACACTTGGTCAGGCCTGAAAGTACAGGTTGTCGGATCGAAGACACCCGTCAACCTTGGATCGAGCCTGGTCTCGTGAAGAGGCTGATTGAACCGAGGATGCCAAGCGAACCAGGGCGCAGCTGGGTCGCCTCTCAACCTCAGTGTTCCTGGTTCTGCATGGGCATCGCTGTTGTGGCTAATCATGGAGGATGCGGCGGCTGCAAAGTCCCCTGTCCAGAGAGCAGCTGGAACGGGCACCGGATATGGGACGGGCACTGGTATCGGCACTGGGACCGGGAGCACGTTGGCACCTCGTGAACCTCCGCAGGCCTGCGCAGAAAATTATAGCGTATTACTGGAAATGAGGTTTAATAAAATAATAAAATACTAATTTTATTAGTTAAAAGCTTTGATTTTATTTCTAAAATGTCACGAATAAGCTGAGATCTTTACTCTACGAGGAGTTGATCACTAGACTGCGGTTCTTTATGCAAAATAAAATATTCGCGAACGTGCCTACAAAAATTTAACTTAAATTGGAATTTATTTTATTCTGCAGATATTATAACATCAACTTTACTATCAATCTTTTTTATAAAAAGATTCTTGCATATTGTTTGCGTTTTATAGTTTCTTGCACATTCAAATTTCCTATAAATGCATAAAGATCCGCAGTCTAATCATGACTAACAGACAAACGTTATAAGTAAAAGGTAGAAAGAACTTCTAGCTGTATATGTTGCAGTCTTTATATATCCCTTTAGGCTCTAGGAAACTGTAGATAGGGTTCTCAATGGCACTTGAGAGGGTAAGCCATGTCATATACATTGTACATATATTCTCGGTGCATTTATTATTGTGGTAAAATAAAAAATTGAATTATAGTAAATATTCCAACATGTATAACTTCAACATTCAGATTTAATAGAAGAAGGAGGATGACTACTCGATGTCGAAGGGCACGTAACGTGCTGCTAATAACTTTCTTATCAGTGGAGGCGTAAAGAAGATACGAAGGTCAACTACGTTTTTTTTTCTTTTTTTCTTCTTAATGAAATGATATAGTTTCTTGTAAACATTCTGATAGAATGTCTCCAAACGAATACATAGTTTTCTTTTTGAAGTTTATAAAGTTTACAAATACTCAATAATGTTTAACAACAAATCTTAAATCTTTCGACGAATCCGTTATTATATTTCAATTACATTATTAACACGTTGGCTACCAAACTAACACTCGTGAAAATTTCTACAAAGTTAAAATTTTGTCTCGAGACTATCGAAGATTGAATAATTTAACATTCGTCGTAGTATTTAATTCTTTAACGTCGCCAAATTCACGAAACCTAATCAGATTAATTTTTATTATTTCCTTATCTTAAAAATCAATTTCTTTAGCTCCTTAACCCTTTCGATCTTCGTGGAACATGTACAGTCAGTCCCATAAGTATTCGTACTCTCTATGTCTATTGAAGAATTTGTGTAAATTAAATTATAGGTTGGAAAGATAAATAAACCTTTCCAAATAAACGTTTCATCATAAATACGTACATAGGTAAACTTTATTCACGTATGTATTTATAATGAAATATTTATTTGAAAACCTGAAACCTATTATCTAATTTAGATAAATTTCTTCAATCGACATAAAGGGTACGAATACTTATGAGACTGACTGTATATTCCAGTAAATGTTTTTGGTTGTCTTTGGCCAAATTACAATTGGGACTCAGGAACAAATTTAACCCTTTCGCGTCGAATGTCGCTGATGAGCGACATTCACAAGATGACCTGTGGGGACGCGATATCGTTTGCAGTAAAAATGATAAAAGATCGGAATCACGATATGAATGTAAAAATTGCAATGTTTGCTTATGTATAGATCCCCGTTTTAAAATATATCATATCAAATTACATTACTAATCTTGACATATTAATAGATTAACTAATTTGCGTTTCATTCTTAATTATATTAAACATTTATCGTAAAGTTTAGTAAATATGTAAATCCCTGTATTACCTATAATTTTGTAAGTCTTTTCATATTAAAAATGTGAATTATACTTGACATATCAGAACAACGATTGTTCTATTCAGCACAGTTGTTATTTAAGACTTAAGGAAACGTACACTACCGCTCAAAAGTATCCGGACACTTGCTTCTCTTCTATAAAACATAGTTTAACTTTGTACGAAAGGTATTTACAGCGTTTATATAAATTGTAATTATTACTGTTATCTTTTTTGAGGTATCATAGCATAATAGAATTAATTTTTATGTACAAATTATATAATAAATATGCGGAAATAAAATTCCTGCCTAGAAATAGAAAATCTAATGGAACGGTCTTAATGCTTAAAATAATCTCAAGTTCCACTTTGTTTCATCTCTATGATTAAAAACGAGTTCAGGGAGCTCTTCGGTATGTATTAAATACCTGCAAACTGTTGACGATATGTTTATGTTCTCTTGAGAGAGATAAGAATTAGTGCAAGATTAGTGCAAGCGGTAATATCTAACCGCGGGGGATACATCGATTTATCCCGTATTTACTTTTAGTATAGTACTGGTAAGTTCCACATACGTAATTTTTCATTTAAAGCGTTAGATATTTCGTAAAAAACTAATAAAAATCGATTTTGGTTATTACTTTAAGTACTCACATAATTTGTATGCAATGCCAATACATATACGTATTTCGCAAGTATCCAGATACTTTTGAGCCGTACTGTATATGTATACAGAAACCATGCGCACTGTGCATATTTCTAGTAAGTGCGCTTCCGTTCAAATGACGGTACTTCGGCGTACTGGACCGCCGAAGCGAAAGGGTTAAACAATAAAATAAGGCCAAATGTTTTTTTTATGGGACCAAGTGATGCTTTACCAGATGCAAGAAGTTTCAATCCGATTAGTCCATTGGTCTCGGATTAAAAAGCAGTACAAAATTTTTTCTTTTTCTGCATAAAAAAAACAGGTAAGAAATGACAAATCGCAAAATGTCTTGATAATGGGACCACCGAGGAGATATGCTCTACAAGATGCAAGAGCCATCTCGGCGTAATCGGTGAACACATCTTAAAAAATACACATGTCGAATTGAGTAACCTCCTCCTTTTTGAAGTTGGTTAAAAAAAAAGAAAAAATGAATATTACTTGCGCGTTGGGTAAATTATCCCTTCTTATCTGAATACAGCCTTGATTAATACAATTAATTTCTAAACGAGAGACGAATAGAATCCTAGTAGAAGAAAATCGGGTCAAAAGGATTAATGAAAAAGTCGTGGCATCAATTTCTGAATAGCAACCAATGTGCTAATGTAATTACTAAACTGCGGATCTTTATGCAAAATAAAATCTTTGTAAACGTACCTACAAAAACTCAATCAACTTTACTATCAATCTTTTTTATATTCTTCCATATTGTTTGCAATTTGTAGTTTCTTGCATATTCAAATTCCCTATAAATGCATAAAGATCCGCGGTTTAGTAATTACTATAGAAATCTGAATAAAAGTTCCAGTTCTACTGTATAATTGGTACTGGTGAAACTCACCTGACAAGGCGCGGTGCCACGTCCAGGGCAGCAGCTCCAATCCTGACCAGTGTTGGTCGCCGTTCCGACGTTGTTCGTTGCGATAGTAATCGGCACACCAGGTGGCAGAGGCAAAGTTCCGCTCTCGAAATAATCCCAGTCGCAATCCTCCAGGGATTGCGTGTGACTCCCGCCGCGCGGCAACCCGTTCAGGAAAGAGGAACTGGAGCAACTGCTGTCAGCGTCGTCCTCTTCGCGTCCGGATGACGAATCCGAGCTGATGAAGACCAGTCGCCTGTAGTCGACCACTGGCTGATCCTGTCCCGGGTTTCCCGTTGGACTGTGCTGTCTGCCACCACGACTGATCACGTGCAACGCTTGAAATCCCTGGAGTTCCTCCGCGCAGCAGCTCCTCGCGTGCGATCGCCCTCTCCGTCGCGAACCTTTCGAATACACCAATTCTGATATTACTCGGAACGTTTCTCGTTTCCCGATAAGATCAACGGAAAGAAAAATATAGTTTCGATAACGCTTCCTTATCGGTGTTATTAATGAGAATTATCGCTATTGATTGCGATGTTATCGCGTCGAATTTGCCAACTCTAACAAATCTGCTCTATACATGTACGCTGAACCGTAGAAAAATCCTCTTTTTCTATTTTCGAACAGTATATCCCAAATATCACACTTTACTATAATTTTTTAAGATAATTCAGTATGTTATTAAAAAATGGTTTTGTTTTGATTTTTTACTAACCCAGCTCCGAGGCAGATAACAATTACAATGCCACAACTTTGTTTATTTAAGATATTTTTGAATAAAAAAATTGTGATAGATGCACTATGAAACGTTCATTCGAATACCTTTAACCCTTTGCACTCTGCGCCATCTCATTGCAAAATGTGCGAACAGGAATTGCATTAAATTAAATAGTCTAACTTTAGAAACGTGTCCATTTTGGTATTATTAGAATTGATTATAAATTTGTATAACTTTTTTGAAGGGTTGACACCACTGCAAACATAAAGGATCTTTCAAAAGAGGCTTCAGAAAATGCTCTATATCAATTAAAGAAATTTGTTTAATTTAAATGACAGGCTTCATGTTTCCAAATCAATTCTCCATTATAAATATGTACATGAACAAACTTTCCACATGTATATATTTACAATTACAAATTTATTTGGAAACATGAATCATTCATTTAAATTAGGCAAATTTCTTCAATAAATATTGAGGGTACGAATACTAATGGGACTGACTGTATGGTATATTGTAATATATATTGGATATGTCTAATTGGTACATTTTAAATAAAGTATACATGATTGTAATTGAACATAATTGAAAGTGTCCAATTACGGCACGTTGACAAGGATATTTTATTATTAAAAACAAAACCCTGAAGCCTCTTTTAGAAAACCCTTTACTTATACTCCTTCCATGTAACTCCTACTCATATACTTTTCCCTGAATCTCTGTACATACACCATATTTTGGCTTGCTTTCTCGTGCAATTTCGATAAGAAAATTTCAAGAAAACGTGCATTTTTTAAAAATTTTTCCTAGCATAAATTTATTCTACATAACCACTAATAAAATTTGCTAGACTTACGATGTCCCACATAGAGTGCAAATGATTAAACTTATTACCAGAGAATCTTCCGTTTGGCCAAAAAGAATTCTCAAATATGCACCTCTTTTTCTTGGTTTCTTTCTCCTAGGTAGCCTCTTAGTCCTTGTTAACCCCTTAAGCTACAACCACGTGCGAGACTCGTAGTCGGATATTCGGGCCAAAACTGATTATCACGAGCCTGGCTCGTGGTGTATTGTTCGGACCAAATGTAAACATTACACTTTGGGCACAGACTGTTGGAGCTTAAGGGAGGGCGCCGAGGCCAAAAAAATTGTTTAAACATTTCTTTGTTTACACCATTGAATTCAGCGTCAAAAACTATATAAAAGTACAAAGTCTCAAAATAACTACTCGTAGCTAGTTTTAGCCTCGGCGCTCTTCCTTACATCGTAGCTTAAGGAGTTAAACTCCAATTTTGCGCGTTGTAAAGAAATTTAATCTTTTTGGTTATCTTCTCATTCTTTCTTTTATATATATATATATAAAAGAGGCAAAATTGGAGTTTAACCCCTTAAGCTACGATGTAAGAAAGAATAACAATAAGAATAACAATAAGAATAACATATATATAATTAAGCAATTACAACCAATCTTCATAGAGAATTATTAGCAATTAGGTTAGCGTGTTACAGTGGCATGGTTTGTAAGTTTCAGTTACGTACATTCTAGAATTTACTATTTCGTGTGATTACAATATGCGAGTCTATATTTAGTTAATTAAATCTATTACAAAGTTCCAGAGGGTAGTATCTTTTCAATCTACGCGCATGAGCTGTAGTGTCTCTGAGTTGGATGACAAGAGGATTCGAATGACTAGTGTGGCGTGAATTATAGCGGTTGCTGTATCGTGAAATTTCTTCTTTTATTGTGGGCATCTTTAAGTCACGATGAATTACTTCATTGGTAACATACCAAGGTGCATTAGAGACCAGTTTTAGTACTTTAGATTGAAGTCTTTGTATTATGTTATCCCAAAAGTTTCTTTCCCTTTATTAATAAGGAGTAAATGCACAATATTTTATGTTTTATGTTACATTACTGAATTGTGCACGATTCATTTTGCTCCATTATTGTTACAACATGAATATCTATGAAATTAGATTGTCTATTTATATAAACACGACCACATAAAATAATTGAGTGCAACTCGCGAAAGAAACTTTCGGGACAACCTAATAGAATCTCGATGTTAGAGTTGCTCGCAATGCCCCACAATTGTATCCCATAAGTCTATATGGGCTTTAACATGGCTTTGTATAGGATGAGTTTACTTTCCATTTTTAGATTCGATCGTAGGAGCCAGTAGAATTTTTTAACTTTTCTTTTGAGGTAGGAGGATTTGGGTTATCTTCTCATTGACGAGGACGTATACAAACAACACGAGTCGATATACCTATATGATAGTTCTGAGAGCGGTATCGTTCAAATGGAAAAGCGCATGCGATGTAAGCAACGCTCAGCGTGTCGCGACTAGTAGGTTACCCATCGCTCAACGCGTAGAAATGCCTCCGACCGCAAAGGGTTAAGGATGAAAGAGAGATCGCGGCTGGACTTTAAACGGAAACAGTATCAAGGAAAGCGCGTTAGCGCAAGTTACCGGAGTCGGTGACACGGATTGAGAAACCAGCAGCTACGACATTTCCCATCGGAGGAAATGTAAATGACCGTTTAAGGTGTTCAGGCGCGAATCGCGAGCACTCGAGCTAAATATAGTATTGCACGGGTCACTGATCGTTCCGCGAACTACGCACCGAAAAATTGTTTTCACTTCGAATCTTAAATCACTCGGTTCGTAGTAAGTACTTGTGATCACTTTGATATCAAAGCATAAATGTTGGACTAATAGATGTCACTTCACTTTTTAGAGTTAAATTCATTGAAAATTCTGACTGCGAGTGTGGTTGTCCAGAGCAAGATCTCAACCATGTTATCTGGCAATGTTAATTATTTGACAAAGATCGTAATGATATGATTTATAAATTATGTAAAGTCGGATATTATCCTCCATATACGGTGGATGCTTTTCTATACAAGACTCTCGTTCAACGGCTGCTAATTATTTACAAATTTCTGAAAAACAATTGTGTATATCCTTAATGATAAGCCTATTATTCTTGATATTATTATTATTCTTGATTCATATGTTTTGTACTCTTTTTCGAAATTGTTTTGTCATATTGTATTGTATTTCATATATTATAATATAAATCTATATATGTACTGATAATATGCACAGCTATGTGCATATTGCTAATAATCCCGTAGGGGGTTTAATAGCTTTAATAAAAAAAAGAAAAAAAGCATAAATGTTTATTCATCTCTGAAGCGTGCTTGGATTTTCAAAATATTATGAAAAGGGTCTCATCGAAAAATTCGTTTTAAGGGATGCAGTATAAAAATTTGGTCCTAATTATATGTATTTTTGTAAAAAGAATATTCATTTCAATTATGTCTCTTTTACATACTAACTCATTTAATTCGTAAAATCGCTCCTCCGTTAACCCAATTCTATGCATTTTTATAGTACATCAATCCTTTTAAACAATTTTTATGTAAGAATTTCTTTATATCTTAAAATTACCAGTTTTATAATTTTATAAGAATATTTCTTTATTTTTCGTTAATAACGATCTTGGTGTCGTTCATATGAATACCAGCGAGCTATATTTTTCTTCGGGACTATGATTCGACGCCCATTCTACCAAATACTCTACAATCTATTTAATATAGCTTGTTTCCTGTTTGAATATTGATTAATTGCGATACGAAATTTGAATTTTATACGATAATTAATTTCCAAATTACATGTTTCTAAAAATTACCAATTCCGTTATATAACAAACCAGAAACCATTGTTAAAGTTGAAGACTTAAAATAATTAGCGAATAAAAGAACTTTAGATTTTCTTATAGCGATTAATTTCGTTGCAACCTGTCGTAATAACATGTTTGAAATAACCTACTTTTAAGAACCACAAGAATGAAATCTTTCCATTCCATCTCTTTCCACTCCAAAAATTGCCGCTGAAATCCTCGAAAAAGACGGGTCGACGCTGAAACTGTCTGTAACTTACGTACACACGACTATTTGCTATGCTTTATGGACCGGAATCTCATAGCTCCTGAAATATTGTTCTCCTCGGAACGATACGATTTCCATTGTAAACAAAGCTTTTCCCATACTTAACCCGTTAGCTATACAAGCCACACGATTTGAAAGAAAAATATGACTCAAGCTGGACAGAATTACGATATCATTACTTAAACAGCTTTACAATTACCATAAAACATCGAATAAAAGTTTTCTTTTTTAATTATTAAACGGTTTACTTACTTCCGTAATACATGAGTGGACTATGGTTGTTTATGTAAAATAAAATCTTTGCAAACTTACAAAAATTGAACCTTAAGTAGAAATTCATTTTTAATATGAACTTTACTTTCAATGTTATTTTATATTCTTGCATATTGTGCGGATTTTCTAGTTTCTTGCATTTCAAATTTCCTATAAATGCATAAAGATCCGCAGTATGTATATGTATATAGGTAAAGAGTACTCCAAATAGAAGGTAGGATAGTCTAATATCTAATAAATTATTGTTTTTCCAAAATTAATGTTTATTTTCTATATGTATGTTGTATCGAAAAGTACTCTACCGCGGAGAAAAATAATTTCCATGTACGTTACGTATTAGAAATATGTAATAATATCGAAACATCTGGACACAGCGAACAATACAGCGCAATAAACAATAGTACTGTAACCTTGTATGAATGTTGAACCAATCAAAATTGATTGAAGAATCGTAATAAACTAAAATACAATTAATTTTACTAGTCAATATTTATGAATATTACGAGTCATAACAACGGGCATACGATATTCTTTTAGTTTGCAATATATTAGGTAGACTGGAAAGTAATGTCGTTTCTTTTATATTAAATTCAAACAATTAATAAATTTCTATTTTTAATCAATTATGTAATCGTTCTCGTTATTTTTGAGTGGACTGCGATTATTTATTAGTGTGCAAATTTTGAAAGCCAAATCGGTAAATGAATGAGCTAATGATCGTTAAACAAGTATTTAAAATTGCAAAAATGACATTACATTCCAGTCCATCTATTGTAAAAAAAAGTATAAATGTCACATTCGAATAAATCTTGGTAAAGGGGACACCTAAATAGGTACTTAATGGGTTAGCGTGATTCTAAACCGATGGTTCTCGAGATGACTTCCTCTGGAGATACACAAGAGCACTTGAAATATCAAATTCAAGTAGGGAAAACAGAAACTTGCCAAACGAGCAGCTTAACGGAACATAATACTTTAAAAAGCGACAGATGAGGACACGAAACTCGACACTCTGGACTGTGGAAATTCCCAAATCGTAGATAGTTGCTTGTACGATATAAATTCAATTTGAAGACAAAGAGTGGTTTATTATCAAGCACATATTCCAATGTTCTTAAATGTTCCAATCTTGCTATTTAAACCATCTTTAGGAAAATTATATATTAAACACAATTGACTTACAAATTGTAGTAAATCTAATAAACAAAACAAGATCGTTTTTAAAAATATATATCGTTTAATAAAATAGCGACTTTGCCTTACTTTTTTATTCTTTACATTGCTTTACTATTTGTTTCTTTAAGAAAAGTGCTTTCGTTTTCAATTCTTCTTGCTTCGTGAACGATTGAACTGCCTCGTTTGATGAAACTATATAATTTCCCCTGAGTTTCTATTTTATTTTCAGTCCTGTTATTTTTTCTATCAATCGCTTTCATTAAAATACCACTTTGTTTGTCTTCTACCTAATTTTATTAATCTCACCTTAGTTTCTACTACACGTTTAATTCTTCGCTTCTTTCTATTACTCGCTTCTATTGAAAAAGGTCTTTTCCCTTTCTTTGTTTCTGCCTCGTGTATTATTTCCTTTGAAACAAATCAATTTTGTGTACCACACAATCTTATCAAAGAAGCCCTGAAAAGTCAGGTGGTGACACTCGAATATATTTAAACACTAGCATTAGTCTACTTTCGATCTCTAAATTTCTATCTCTGTAGCTAAACTATCGACGAACCTGTAGGAAAATCGTACTGCTCACGGTGTCATTCGGATTTAGGGTGCCGGCAGGTGTAAAGCGAGGATGTGTCACTGTTTACACTGTTTAGCAAGCGCTGTTTTCCATTCGGGAGGCTCGCCGACTAGTTTCCCCGTCGATGGTCGCTGTTTATCGTCCGCGTCCAAGTTCACGAGCTTTATCACAGACCGGGGAAACTTTGAAACAACTGCCGGTAGCACCGCAACTGAATTACTTTCGACTTTGGTTTCGTCATCGTGGCCGAGGTAAACGACACTGTCAAAGGGAACACTGGCGATTCGCGTGGGCTACCGCCGCTAAACTGAGAGCGTCTGTGCCGTGAGGCACACCTGAATCCTACAGCATCGGTCACTACCTTACTACGGCCAGAACAGCGTCTATAGTGGCGTCGCTATAATGCATTATGACGTGTACACCGGGTGGCGCGAATGAAATCCTCGACGAAGTCGGTCTACCGCGACGTCCGTGAAAACGACGATAACAATACACCATGGATGACAGCCAGGCCAGTGTTATACTATGCAAGGCTTGCACCATTTTTTTCACACCCTGGATCAGATCCGATACATGGTACAAGCAGGCCAAGTTTGTGGCTTGGTTGAAGTTACTTATGATAGCAAAAATATTAAATGGGATGTTAAGGTTAAGTGGGAACGCTGTAGTTGAAGTAATTAGCAAAAATTTTTGTAGTTAAAGTTGATTACAAAATAACAATTTTTAAGTTGTATTTATTTTTTCTATAGAAGATAGAAGTTTTATAGAAGTTGTAATTATTTGTGAAAGCAGGAAAACTAAGGTTGAAGTTACTCGTGAAAACAAAGATCTTAAAAAGGTATTGGTATTTATGGAAGTAAGAATTTCAAGGTTGAAATTGTTTATAATTTATAATATTAGAAATGTTAAAGTCCAAATTATTTAGTTCCCTTTCTTTTTGTTTTTAGAAGGAATTCCCAAATTTAATTTAGTCTTGGGCTCCTTGAAGGTATAATATGTCAGTGGTGACAGGTGCGATTAAGGCATAGTGCTTTTATCGTGACCACCTTGACACAACTGAATCGCTTGGAAGTAAAGCACGAGGAAATATATACAATTTTTGGTATTTGTATTGATTGGTTATTCACCCGATTATGTTTGTTCAATATTGTATAAACACATGTGTCTCTACTCTGTTTAATCTTACGTTTAATTACATACGTAACTTGGTACCTCGTCAACTTACAGTGGGTGTAGAAAGTATTCGTACACTGATCAATTTTCCAAAAAACTTTTCTGTGAAATTGTAGTTTCTTTACTTCTTTTTTTATAATCAATGATATTTTACATATTCTTAGAAGTCTCTAAGATAGATATAGTTCAAACAACATTTACTAGTTAATATAATTTGCGAAACTAACAAAAAAATGTGAAAAGCGGGTAAAAGTATAGAAGCAATAAGTATTTGTACGATTCTCATGACGAACCATTTACAGTAAAGTTTGGAACGTAAATACGTTAGTTTATTGCTCCGTACGAATTAGAAAACATCAAATTTTCAGTAAAGTACTTTTAAAAAAGGCTCTAATAGAGGAATGGAAGAAGATCCCACTTCGAATAACTAATAATTTAGTTAATTTAATGCTTAGAAGAGTTGCAATAATTATAAAATCAAAAGGAAATCCTACGAAGGAAGTACTATATACTCATAAATTAATGTAAATTTCTTTTTTTTTAACGAAATTTTCAAAATTAAACAGTTGTTCAAATACTTATTGCTTCAATATTTCTATCGATTAATTGTCTTTTTCTTATAGCTATTTTAAATAGCTAAAAATAGCTATTTTTTTGCAATCTATCTATTCTAGAAATTTCCGAGAATATGTAGAATGTCATTGTTTATAAAAAATAAGGTAATAAATTACAATTTTACATAGTTTTTTTGGAAATTGATCGGTGTACGAATACTTTCTACATCCAGTGTACGTAGATTTACGTAGAAGAGTAATTATTAGACGGGTATGATTAAACACGTTGCCATCGTGTTGGATTAATTTACTGTGCAATCGCTTTACACAGATGGACGTGACAACGGAGACAATCGTTATAATTTTTTATTTAACGGTTATGAGAAAAATTCCCTAGTTTACGGTGAATATGATATTCTCACGATTACAATAAATAACTGTACGTGCATCGTTTGTTGTACAAGCAATAGGAGAGTTTGCACAATGCCTGACGTATGCGAATACCTAAATAAACTATTTTTAATTCCATCGATACCGAATTTAATTATGTAATTTGACAATGCATCGCGAGCCAAAGAATGACGCATAAATAAATATAAATACGTTGCAGAGGTTAAATTTATCTGTATATACCATAGTCTAAGTACTGGTTAATGGTTTGTTGAAATATATTATTCGAATCATTTATAAATTTCCTTTTTTTTTCCTCGAATTATTCGAATACAGTAGAACTCCGTTTATCTGAACTTCAGTTATTGCAACGGATTTTTCGTCAGTGTCCGATTTAGCGAACTTCTGCTAATTTAGCAGTGCTAAACTCCTATTAGCTGAACTGCTGCCAAGCGTTACTCCAATTACACGAACACTCGACCAACGACCATATAAACATATTTTTTTTTGTTCCATTCCTGGAAAGATGCACATTTCGAGACTGTTCCCTATGAAATAGATTCTAAACATATCGAAGCCCTCCGCGTTTTAAATGCAATTATTAAATGGTTGAAAGCACAACCGGAAGCAAATGCAATTAATTTGAAATGTTTGAATGACTTGGAGGGTCTAACATCAGAAAGTCTTCAAATGAAAATAATTACGTCTGTTCTAACAAAACATACTTTACATTTAATATTTTATGATATATTTATTATTATAACACATTCGCGACCGGCAGATATTTTACGTTTCTAAATACTGATGAAAATAATGGGATTTTGAAGCTGGACGTCGCAAATTAGTATCGTTAGGGGGAAGATAAAAATTACAAAATATGTTGTGAAATGTCAATATTGTAAATATGTAGCGTATAAAATAAAACGATTTTCATAATTTTTTCATAACCAGACAGAGAATTTAAAGTGACATGAATCATGTCAGTGGTCGCAAATGTGTTAATACTTGATGTTTATTAAATAATAACAAATATCTATACTTGTTATCTTTAATCTTTAACCAAACGAACATTGTATTTACCAAGCACTTCTCAGTTCATAAAGATTAAAATATTGCTATAAACCGAGAAATGAGCTAAAAGTATGACCAAATGCATTTATCTGAGCGAAAAGTTGCAAATAGTGGGGATGATAGGTGAATTCCTATTATACGAACCTACTCGGTTGCATGAACTGTTTATTCACTGAGAGATTCATATAAATGGAGTTTTACTGTAGGCCCAGCCCTACTGGAAACCGTAGAAGCAACGACTTGGAGGAGTTCGCGACACCTTGTATAAGCGTCGCAGGTGAGCGGACTATAGAGCGAAACAGAGAACGTTGTTATACTATTATTTCTATGCTGTTTCCCTGAGCCCCGCTTCGCTTCGTCTCACCTGCTCGCTCGCCTGCTTCTCCCGCGCTACGCCTGCTCACCGTCCACGAACATATACTACAGAACAAAAATTTGCGTCTGCCACACAAAAGGAAACAATCGAGGCATCGAGTTCCCTCCTGTTTCTTCTGCTCGACAGGAGCGTTATCCGATAAACCGACTAATTCATTAGAGGAGATTCAAATTGTGTAGGCGTGCCACTCTGATATTTTAAGGGACTATGCTGCTCCAAAGAATCGATTTTTTTTGTTGCTATTTTCTTGCAGTATATAGTTGATATTTGATCACTTTAAAAGCACGATTCCAATGCATTTTTTGATGTATTTGAATAATTAAAAGAGTTAAATGCCTTGAAACAAAATGGTGTGTCGGTAGAAATCGAAGCGCTTGCATTATAGAGGATCGACTCAGAGCCTCGAATCGACAATTATTTTTTCGAGTATATGTACGTATTTTATTTTATGCATAAAATAATAGGTGTAGAAATTAATTACGTATATCATTTATTACTCATGATTTTGTCACGTTAAGTTTTTATACACAGAAGTTCGAACATTGAATGTTGTTGATACCTGAAAGTCACAAAGTGAATTTATTGTAATAAAATTGTTTAAACTGGAAACTTTTGTTTTCATCTGCATATATAGGTTTATTAATTAATATATTATATATATATATATATATATATATATATATATATATACATATATATAATATATGTATATTAATTGTTGATTTTCCATTCCATAAATTTTTTTATATTTGAAAAAAAAATTAGGCCCATAGAGGGTTAAAGTACCAACCTTCATAACAATAAATCACACGGAAAAGTAAAAATTGTGTGGCTTTTCTTTACAAATAAACGATAAGTTTACTTTAAAAGGACACAGAATTAATTTCTACGCCTAATATATGCTATATCTATTTCATTTAGTCCTCTATGGACTCGTGTAACTTTCAGGTCATATGCTAATGTATCGACATTTTACCAAATATTAGGTGAACTGGAAAGTAATGTCGTTTTTGCAATGTTAAATACTTGTTTATCACTCATCAGCTCATTAATTTTTATCAATCTGGCATTGAAATTTGTTCACACCTGATGATAAAAGGCTGCTAATAAAGAGGGCGATTACATAATTGATTAAAAATAGAAAATTAAAAATTTGTTTGAATTTAATGTAAAAGATACGTCATTACTTTCCAGTCTATCTAATAATTTTAGTTTTTTCACAAGATGATGTATACGTCTTAATTGTATAATGTCTCTGATAATAACCAATAACAATATTGATGATGGTTGGCAGTACCATGAACCAGATATAACATAGTAAATGCGTTGCAAGTCGTTTGCAGAAGAAAACAATTTGGTCCATAGAGGGTTAAGATCAAAATCCTAAAGACACTTTTGGAAAACCCTTTATATCCCTTAAGAGGATCGCGTAATCTAACCGAATTGTTGAATAATTAAACTGTACGCTACTTGGACTTGGAGAGATCGCGAGAAATCCTATAGTTGCGGACTCCCGTTGACTCCTTTCCAAAACGAAATCGTCGCCGAAGTTAGTACAATATTTATTGCACTTTTCGAGTGGACTTCGTGGAATGGTCCCCCACCCACAGAAAGTAAAGTACAACAACGACAGCGGCGTAGAAGAGTAAAAAATACATGGACACGAAGACCGTAGTCAATAGTTGGCATATTCTTCTCACGTCCATGGTTGCAGGATGTTCGTACCCCTGACTGGTAGGATGGATATCTTACGCTGTGAAACATGCGATTTACATTCGACTCGGCGCTACAGTCATGCTTGAATCATGCGAAATCACTGGACACACGAAAACAATCGTGGATTTGGTCCGAGTAGGTATACAATGATTTCTTTCCTTGTTATGAAACGTAACGAATAACATGTACAGTTCAGATTTTACCATTTTACAGGTTCCACGATTTAAATATCCACGATTTAATGGACCGACAATTTCATTGTTGTCAAGTTAAAGATTTCACAGTTTAAATACTGTCGATGCAAAACGACCTTTAATGTAAAAATTTCACGAATTATACGTCGTTAATGTTCGGTTTTTACAATATAAATGTCAAAAATTCGACAGTTTAAATGCAGTCGATGTTAAGGTTCCACATTTTAAATGTTGTCAACTTGAAAGTTTCACATCTTAAATGTCGTTGATATAAAAGATATATAGTTCCAATATTCCCAATGTAAAATGGTCTCACAGTATATATATATATCGTCAACGTTTATGATTTCACAAACTGAATGCCGACGTAAATCTTGCACTGTTAAAATACTTTCAACGTTAAGGTTCCACAATTTCGATGTTGTCAATGCAAAAGTACTACAGTCATTCTAAAGATTCCACTCATTCAAATCTTGTCAAAACGAATATGTTTCGACGATTAAATGTCGTGGATGTACTGGTACCAAAGTTTAAATGTCAAAGAAAAGTGTCTCAGTTTAAATATGGTCAACACTGATTAAATGTTTTAAATACATGTGAAAATTCTGTAGTTTTAATGCCAGCTACGTTAGGTTTCTACGATGGAAACGTTATCGTATAATATTTCCGCAGTTGAAATGTTGTCACTTTGGCCTTATTTGGAAATTCAGTTCCCGTTGGCAAACGTGTATTGTTCCGGGTCACGTGTTTATACTCGTTATGTACCTTTCACGCGTTTACCGACACGAGATTTTTTATAACACTTCTCTTATCGACGATTTCGTGTTTGAACTCTGATACGGAAGTTACACTACGTTCACGAGACTGATAATATTATTCTGTCGTCCACGTATTTCATCAAGCATACTGACTGGTTTCCGACCAGCCGATACGCTAAAGGCTTCGATAATCGATGAGCTTATCGTCATCGAGAACCTTATGGCGTTGTTGTTCGATACTCTGGTAACTTTAAGTACTTTTAGTTACATGAAATACATTTACGACAAATTGTATTATAGTATAGAAGTATCTATACGAAAAAAAAATATACATGTCGAATCGAGTAACATCCTCCTGTGAAGTCGGCTTAATAAGCCACGGAGATTCAAGAACTCACGATCTTTGGATCCACAGTCGACCGCTTTACCTACACGTCCAATACCGCATCATGCGATTCATGTTCTTGTTTGACTCTTTATTCTTGAGTATGGAGGGCGCGATACTACGATAGTAAAACCTAGGATCTACTTTAATGAGAGTCGTTGTTGGGTGATATTGTTAACTCTAATTAATCTTTCTTTCAAGATTGGGACATTGTAAATTATTCCTAAAATGTTCAAAATTGTCTAATGGACCAATTTTTTCTATATTCTCACAAAGCAGTCGAGATTAACACGATGAACGCCACGTATATAGGTGACAGAGCTTTTCACTAAGAAAAATCCCCTTAGGGATTGAATTCAAAATATCCTTTCTTATTCTTTCTATACATCGTAAAGGAAACTTCTGTGCAAAATTTCAGGTTTCTAGGTTCAAGGGTTTAGCCTGAGCATTGATGTGTCAGTCAGGATTTCATTCTTATATATATACAGGGTGTCTACGTATAAGTCCGGTCATACGCAGGGTGTCAATTCTACAACATATTTCCAACAAAAAATTACTCTTAGACATTTTCTTTGTGTCCCTTTATACACTTTTAATTTTTTTTCTGTGATTTCGACTTGACATTCTTTAAACGGCCATAACTCCACTAAATTACAGTGCAAACTTAAAAATCGGTACACCATTCGAAAGAGCGTTAAATTTTCCATCTCTCTGATGCAAAATCAAAATTTATTACGTAGGTTTAATAAGTGAAAAATTAGGTCAAACTTTAGATTGTGACAATTTTTAAAAATTTGGCTTTTTCTCTATCCGTTTTTCGGTTTTAAATACATAGTTGTTTGGCGGGCACTCCTCGGGAAAAACTTCCTCGAAGTCTCAGCTTTTGAATGATATTGTAAACAAAAATTCTACGGTGGTATTTTAGGGAGAAAATGACGTTTGAATGCAGAAAAGCGGACGTTTTTAGGTGAAAATCGACATTTTTCAACAAAAATCGACTTGTCACTTTAAAATTAGCTTGACATCGGGTTTGATGTATTTTTTGGTGACACTCCCGCGTCTCCCCAATTAGGAAAACAACTGGTTTTTTTTTACATTTTAATTTAGTGGAGTTATGGCCGTTTAAAGAGTGTCAAGTCTAAAACACAAAACAAAAATTAAAAGTGAAAATACTCGAGAATAAGGCGACACAAAGACAATATCTAAGAGTAATTTTTTGTTGGAAATTTGTTGTAGAATTGACACCCTGCGTATGTCCGGACTTATACGTAGATATCCTGTATATTCGTTTCATGTGTGGTGAGTAAAGTTTCACGAGTGAAATTATCCTCAAAACTGACCTTCTTTTTGCGTATACTACACCATGAGAAGGTAAAATATTTTTTAAAGTTCAAATAATGTGTTATTTTTATAACAACAATAACAGTTTATATTGTGCTTAAATTCTTATGGATTTTATTTAAATGTTTGTGTGAAACATCATTGAACATGAACCTATTATTTAAGAGCTCCAACTGTCCAGCCTTAACTACTTAAAAATTTATTAATCATCTCAGCGGGATTTCATCGCGATGAATATTAATTTCCCATAGTAGCAACTAATCTACCATAGTCACGAGAACGATGAAATAATTTGTTGCAACGAAAGAATGCACATGAATATCCGTCGCTGCATCGGAAAAGTAGAGTCCAATCTATAATAATTGATCTGAAGAGGCGCATTTAGCGATTCTACTTTCGTTAAAATTTCTATCTCGCTATGTGGACGTTACAAACATGTGTATCTTTAACACGATCGCTATTCATTAACCGTGTTTATAACATCGTAAAATTTAGTCATGGTTTTGCGAATAATCTGTTGCATTTTGATTTACATATTAACGCCCGCGCGGGTGCCCAGGGGGCACAATGTTGAAACAAACGGATTAAAGTTTCATTTACATTCACGCGAGCACGCGATTAACCGTCTTGCACGCGAGTATATAAAACATCAATGCAAGGAGGCGGCCGCGAAAGCGAAATGTTACTCACTCATACGATAATTAGTCTGTCTGCGACTATTAGTTATGGCTGCGCCTTTTAAAAATCTAGAGTACAAATGTGCCCGTGCCTGGTGCCACGGGATCGGTACCAATCACATTTCTCGATTGACTTTTGCGTTACAATGAGATGTACTTTGATACAGTGAATAATTTTAATAAATTGAAACAATATTAATTAGAAATTAATTAAGGACAAAGTAATTAACCCTATGACTGAAACTCGAAGAGGTGTGAATTTAAAAAAAATATAAGCTTATAGGGAATGTTCAAACGAAACTTTTTTTTCTTTACAGTTTATTGATAGGACGTTTAGTTTCAAAAATAAAAATTAACAACTTAAAAGACCTTTTTCCTGAAACCTGGAGGTTTGATTCTGTTGCAGTTGTCTTAAAAAACAACAACAGTCGAACAATCGAGTTTGAAAAAAAATATCACTTTATAGAAAATGAGAAAACTAAACTTTTTTGTATTTACAGTTTATTCATATGACGTTTAGTTCCAGAGATAAAAATTGATAATTTAGAAGGCTTTTTAACCGACTTCGAAAAGGTGGAGGCTATTCAATTCGACATGTATATTTTTTTTCCTTGAAGTTCAATTTTAGCATCGAACTTTTAACTTCTCAATTTTTATTCTTAAAGCTAACCATCCTATGAATAAACTGTAAATACAAAAAAAATTTCGTCTCAGCATTCACTATAATTTGATATAGTATAAAAATTGATACAACGAATACAAATATTTTTCTGAGACCATTTCTCGACGACTTATACATACATATGTTAAGGGGTGAAGCTTACATAGGACGATCCTAGAAAGGTGCATGTTTGTGAATTTTTTTAGACAAATAGAAAATTTTCTGGTGGCAAGTGTCAAGGTATTCAAAAGAACGTTTCTTAGTGCATGTACCGTAATCGTTGTATTTAAAAATATTTGTTCTATCTGACTTTTTTTCTATGTTTATATTTAACACTAGACCTATTGATGTTTCAGTTGTACCTATTTCTATCGTGATTGGACAAATTACTAGTCTTAAAGATACTTTTTTAATTGAATGCAAAAATATTTCACGTGGTACTAGATTGAATAATGCACGTAACAATTGTATATAATTTATGTATTGGATAGAAGAATTGTATACAAAAATTTGAAAACGGTAATTTCACCAGTCATGGTACATTTAGTGTTAATTATTGTGTTTTTAAGTCAAATTTTGCCTCTGAATATTAATACAATTATTAAATGCTTGAAAGCATAACCGGATGCAAATGCAATTAATTTAAAATATTTGAATGATTCGAACAATCTAGTATGAGTAAAGTAAAAACATAATTAATTCTGTTTTAACAAAGCATACTTTATATTCAATATTGTATGATATATTTTTGATTAATACTTGAAGTTTATTAAATAATGACAAATGTTTATAGTTGTTATCTTTAATCTTTAACCAAACGATCATTGTATTTACCAAGCTTTATCAAATTGTCCTTGCGAGTCACTTCCCAGTTCATGAAGATTAAAATATTGCAATAAGTAGATTTGGTGTTAATTATTGTGTTTTTCGGTCATTTGCCTCTGAGCATTAATTAAGTGAAGCGTTTGTAGTGAATTTCAGGATTAGGTTATCGATGCAAATGAAGCGAATATAAATTTAAGCTGACGTACCTTGGGCATCAAATTGCCTCCGTCTGCGTAGCATGGTTCTTCCTTGAGATGAAACGGGACCTGTTCTTCCATGATTTTCGTCGTGCGGCTCATCTTCCCCTGCACTTGTTGCACTATCACGTTGCACTACTTCGTCACTTCCGATCGTCGATGGTATGGGGCCACCACTTCCGTTTCCACCGAAGAACTTCACTTTTCTTGCTAGTTCCACGTACCCATGAAGACCCGTCTCGCTTAATCTAATCAACGAAAATTAATAAACGAGAAGCTCACACACGATACAATTGGCCAGTACATTGCACAAATCGATTAACTCCATAAAACGAAAAGTTGCGAAATGCGATAAAAATGGCCTCTAAAATAAATTATTTATTATTTAATGGCCAAAAAAGTTTAGTTGTTTAACAGTGTTAATCTTTATAATTCAGGAAATTTATAATACTATGAATCAAAAAAGTTATGACTATGCAAAGTGCTTCGACACTTACGTTTAAGATTTTTCAAAAAGTGGAGTTAATCGATTTGTGCAGTGAACGGCTCAATTAAGTTATGGTAAATTCTATAGAGAGACCCCGTATTGACATTATTTTACTTTTGGAGTCTGTATAAAAGAAATCAGAAAAAAATTAAGTAATCGTCGATCGTTGTGAACTTAATATATAATAATACTAGATTAAGATTACTTCATTCTTGTTTATGCTTATCTTCAAGCAAGTTTTTTCTGGAATTTATTATTCTCGGAGATATCAACGAGAGAATCAGTTATCTCTGCATAGTGTTATATACTTCGTATGAAATAATGTCATGTATTGTAGTAAATATGTATGCTTAATTTGCGCTGCGTTGTAGTTTCTTCCCAATCAAATTGTATTGAAAATTATTGAAAAAATTGACAAAAGTCACTACATATTCGAATTCATGCATTGTTTACTTCCGAAAATGGTATCGAACCAGAGGATCGAAACATATAAATATTAGAGGTACCCATAAGAAATGTCAATTGTTTCGAATTTTTTAAATAGGTCCGTCTATTGACAATGACTCAATGTAATGAAATCTATATATTACTTAAATATAGATTAAAAATCTTATGAGAATATAAGAGTAATAAAGTCCGAATAAGTTCTATATTAGACATTCGATGCTTTTCGAGTTTGGAAAGTATAACAATGCTACTCTTACTACGAATCTAGGAAACTTGTTGAGCTTGGAGAGGATCTATCGTTGACTGAAATTGAAGCTGATCCCAAACGAACTATACCTATTAGCCATAAAGCGTAAAACTTGATTGCCCACGATAAAACGGCGTATAAAACAATTGAACAGAATACGAAGAAACCTTTTCAGTTAAAAACTAAATTCACCGTGTAACCATTTGCAGTGTACTTTTGTTCAGGTTAAGCTGTTGAATGAGAATACCGTTACAGGACAAAATTGTAAGAACTTATAATACTACGGAATACCTATAATAATACAGGACTCGTTTATTAGTCCTAGTCTGCTAAGTAAAGATTTTATTAGAGGCCGAAAGTGTAATTTACGATGCTTAATAAAATTTCGAGCTGTTTACCCGTCGAGGTGCCGCGCGAACGACCCAAACTCATTTCAATTAGTCAATTTCAAAGGCAATTGTAAGAAAACGACAACGCCGTTATCCCTTTCCCACTCCGTGTTTTAATATTCATTCCTCCGAAGAAAGAAACGCCAATCATTTAGGAAAAACCAATCACCATCGCTTGTACCCTGAATCAATGAACAGGAGAGCTTAACCCATTCACTGTCAGGCAAATATAAAGCGTTTTGCCTTGATCGCCAACATTTAATATAGATGCGTAATCTAGGTTATTACTTTGATAATAGAAAGCGATATTAAATTTGTTGGTTTAAAAAGAAACTTTTTAATCTCCTTTTGCAATAATTCGTGACTCAAAAGGCTATAAACTTATCCCTTGAGTAATTGTAATCAATTTAAACTACGGGAGATCTCGTAGTTGGCAGTGAATGGGTTAATTCGACCCGATCACGAATAAAACTCAATGAAACTGATCATGACAGAAAACTCATTTACGAGGGAGTTTGGTAATTGATGCGCGTTGATGAATTTTTGGTTCTTTACAGAAATAAAGTTCATGGGAATCTAATCACTAGACTGTGGATCTTTACGCAAAATAAAATCTTCGCGAACGTGCCTACAAAAATTGAACCTAAATTGGAATTTATTTTATTCTGCAAATATTATAACATGAACTTTTCTTTCACTCTTTTTTATATTCTTGCATATTATTTGCAGTTTTTAGTTTCGTGCACATTCTAATTTCCTATAAATCCATAAAGATCCGCAGTCTACTAATCACAGTGCCCTTTTCCATTATTGCCCAAAAACGGTTTAAGGAGTGGACACACCTCGCGATTTAAATTACACGCCATTCATATATTTTCATTATTTAAATTGCACACACCTCACACTCTCACTGCCACTGCTCTCGTATCTAGTGCTGCTGTTCGATTCCCTCCTAGTCCTTGTAATCGCGTCTCGTATCCTTTGGGATGCGGAACAAGAGTCACCAGTTTTCCGTGGAAGGGCTGGCGTTGGTTCGCTTTCGCTCTCTCTGGGACTGTATCTCGATGATCTTGTACTTAATGGACTCACCTCGGGTGACAAGTGCTGTAAGAAAGAAGCAGCAGCGTCTGGTATAATGTTTGAAAACGAGCAACACCGATTATTTATCAATACGAGAATCATAAGTAGACGATTTCTCGTGGCTACTCGAAGAGGAATCGATAACTTTCTTGCATTATAAAGATGTTAGGTTATTTTAGAAGTTTTGCGCAAGTATTTGACGAAAAGAAATTTTAGTTTAATGTTAAGGTGGTCAAGTATGGTTCTATTTAGTAGGTGAAACCATTAGTGCTACTATACAGAGTGAAGCATTTAAAACAGGTCGCCTGAATAATTCGTTCACTTTTAGCGATAGAACGTGGTCGTAATAACTTTTTTATCGGTAGAAGCGTAGAAGTGATATGAAGGTCGACTCTGTTTTTTTAAATGGAATGATATAGTTTCTAATACGCATTCTGATAAAGTGTATCAAGACGAATACAATGACCTCTATATGAAAGTCATTCAAGGTTACCCAGGCTGACTGAATTAAAAATAAATTGTTTCAAGGCGTTCTTCAAATATTTCATTAATATTCTTATTTGCGTACTCACTGCTACAGCAAGTGTTCAAAATGATGACCTTGAACTTGGATGCATTTTCTATAACGTGTTAATGTAGAAAACATTGCACAATTAACTTCATGTAGATCAACTGCAATCCAAGCTCCTTCATGTCTTCTCTGGTTGTTGGCATTTTGCTGTATACTTGCTGTTTTAACTTTTCGCATAAATAAAAATTCATGGGTGTTAAATTAGAAGAACGTGCCGGCCATTTACTATAATATTTCTTAGTCGATCAATCTGTAGATATAGTTAGCCTGTATATAGTTGAATGATCTTCAACTATAGATCATTGTATTCGTCTTGAAACGCTCTACCAAAATGTGTATAAGAAACTGTATCATTTTATTAAAAAAAAAAGGACAGTCAACCTTTATATCTCCTCTACACATCCACCGATAAAAAAGGTATCGGCACCACGTTACGTGCCCCTCGAAATCAAATAACTCTTGTTCGATACTTTTTTTTCTATCGCTAAAAGTAAGCAAATTATTCAGGTAGTTATTATTCATTTAAAAATGAGTGTAACAGATATATGAATCGATGTAGAAGATATATAAAATAAAGATAGATTAATTTAACGATAGAAAAGATTGTAGAAGAAGATGATCATTTAGAATCAGTGAATGATCAATGTGTTTCGAGTAATGTGAATATTAGTAGATACTGAAAGTTAAGTACATCAGTATAAAGCATATTTGCGTGCAAAATTATTAAAATAAATTGTACACGACGTATAAATTCGTAAAAATTAATTTTATCTGTATGTAAGTACAATTTAACAAATTTTTCTAGCTATCAAACTCGATTTGTCCTTCCATTTAGTTTCAATAAAAACGATTGCTATCAGTTCATATCTTACTACCAAGAAAACATTTCAGTTAATATTACTTGTAGTCCCCGCTTAAATTCTACGTAGGATTCTTACCGAGAAAAGTCTTCGTAAATCTGTTCCGTACGAACAGTATCGGTACTAGACTAAAGCTGATAATACAGGGTGTCCCAAAAGTCGGGGAGGAGTCAGAAATGGGGGGGGGGGGGTAGCTGAGACGATTCTGAACAACAATTTCCTTTGCAAAAATGTCGGATGGGGCTTCGTTAAAGAGATATTAAGAGAAAACCCCGACCAATCAGAGCGCGCGTAGACCGTTGGGGCGGCCGCGGTAGCGAAGGCTACGCGCTAGGTCGATGCTTCGATGCACGTCGAGTCACTTGTTCGCGTGCAAGCGCGGTCGCCAGCGCGTAGCCTACGCTACCACGGCCGCTCGAACGGTCTACGTGCGCTCTGATTGGTCGGGGTTTTCGCTTAATATCTCCTTAACGAAGCCCCATCCGACATTTTTGCAAAGGAAATTGTTGTTCAGAATCGTCTCAGCTACCCCCCATTTCCGACTCCTTCCCGAGTTTTGGGACACCCTGTATACTGATCGTAAAACTTACACTGGAGCATCGTTTGTTCGGCATATCATCGGTGTCATCGGGATTGGAAAACTCTTCTTTCGAAACCTTTCGCCGCACCTGAAATGAACACACTCGTAAACATAATAAAACATGCAATCTCGTTTTTTCTCAAACAAATGTTTTGCATCCCTATAATAAATATTTATTGTTAAAGTGGTCTCTTCTGTGCTTAGAAATAAAATATAAATTTAGATTTGCAGTTTGCTAAACAACTTGTAATTTCAATAGATTTTACCGATAGAAATATGTGTTTTAGAGTCGGATCATTGAGTTGAAAGATTAGAGGCAAAACGATCTCTACCTGTATCTTCCTCTCATAAGTCTGCTAGTTTTATTGCTTTTTAAAGAATTTTGAACTGTGCATTCTTAAAAGTACATACTTTCCAAAATGAAAAAGAAAGAATTGATGTGTTTAATTCAACGATGCAGAAACCACTCTTAACCCTTTGACTGCAAAGGACGTATTATATATGCCCTCGAGAAATTGGCTCAGAGAAATGTTTGTATTTGTTAAATCAATTTTTAACCCTTTGCATTCGGTTGTCTCCTCTGACGGGACATCAAAGTTTATTAGCGATTACAGGGAATGAACTTATTCCCCCGCAATTTTTTAAGAAACACATGTTTTCCTGTAGTTTTCTATTAAAGTGGTACAACAAACAAATCAAAATATGATAAAATTATCAAGATGCATGATTAAAAAATCAACCGGTTTTACACGTCGAAAAAGAACGGGTGGAGTGCGTTCACCACGATCTATACACTTCTCTAATTCATTGAACAATATGTAGAATTAGTGGAGCAAAGGTACACGTGTATGGCTCAATGATATAGGGAAACTTGATAAGATAATAAAGAAATCCGAAAACTGAGAAAAGATTTTACAAGAACACAGTTCGTATCGAAGCGTTGAATAGTAAAGATCTCTCTAAATTTTGATTGTTTTTGTAAATATGCGTTCTTCAATGTCCACAAATACATATAAACCAAATTTCATTTCAATGCCTTAGCTGATTCTAAAATTGTACTGTATAATATCACGTTTCCAGGGTGTACGTTTTCGCAAAAAAATGGCGTCGAGTTGCTGGTAGGTAACGTCCGAAACAGTGCCGAGTGCAAAGGGTTAAACAATGTCAGATTACAGGGGACGATGAGACGAAACTTTTTTTATATTCACAGTTTATTCATAGGATGCTTAGTTTCGAAAATAAAAATTGCAAAGTTAGAAGTTCGTTGAAAAAATTGAATTTCAGGAAAGTGGTCTGCCAAGTTATCAATTTTTGTCTCTGAAACTAAACGCCATACGAATAAACTGTAAGTATAAGAAAAGTTTCATTTTGTCATTCTCTGTTAGGTGATATTTTTATTAAATTCGATTGTTTGTTTTTTTTTTTCTTTAAGAAAACAGCAACAAGATCACTTCAAGATCTCAGAAAAGGCCTTTTAAGTCTTTAATTTTTATTTTTGACGCTAAATGTCCTATGAATGAACTGTAAATATAAAAGAGTTCCGTCTTATCATACCCTATAAGCTGATATTTTTTTTAAATTCACACCTCTATGACTTTAAGAATTTCCAGCAAAAATCGTCCTGTGGTCAAAGGGTTAATAAACATAATCCTAAAGCTCCTGTTGGAGCACTTTTCTACTTAATTTCAAGGTAGCTACGATCCCAATGTACTAACCACTTGGAAGTCGTCGGACTTCTTTCCATGGCCAAGATCCCCGACAGCCTTGCGTTCGTTCGTTTCGAATTCCGCAACGTCAGTTTCGGTACTCTCCAGGAAGCTCTCAGCAGAGTCCTTCATAGAATCTATATGCTTCTCGTTCTCCGACACTTCCTCCTCCTCGCACATCGGATCTTCCTCTTTCCCCGGCTTTGTCAGCTTCTTCTCCAGCTGTCCCCCCTTTTCGCCTTTCCTGACACCTTCTTGTTCCTCTAGCAGTTTCTCGTCGGCGACAACCACGTCGAGCATCGTCTCTTCTTTGCTTCCCGCCTCGATCCTCACTCTTGCATTCTGTTCCACGCGCGGACTTTCTTCGTCGCGTCTCGACGATTTCCCATCGAGCGTCTCCTTGCTCTCTCTGGCCGACACCTTCGTCCTGCCGTGCTCGTTTACTGTCGACTTCGATTTCGACGTTGTCGAGACGCCCACCCGTTCCTCCGGCCTGTCTTGCTTCTCCTCTTTACCGGATTGCTTTCCTTTTGCAGCGACGCCGACGTTTGCCGCCGCGTTCGCATTTGAATTCTTGCCGTCCCTACCCACGTCCTCGCGACTGTTGTCCCGTCGGAATATTCGAATGCCGTGTTTCGAGTCCTCCTTACCGAACACGGAGCTCCTCAACTCCTCCTTCGACTCCTTGCGGCTCGATTTCCACGCGGAACGTATGTCGTCCTTGCTATCCTGCCGCTTCAGTTTCTCCTCCTTGCTGCGGGGCGAGAGCAGCTTCGGGATCAAGCTCGGAAGGCTTATGTCCTCGCGACTGCGTCGTAAATCGTCGGTGCTGCCTCTGTATCTGGAAGAAATTGGCCGAGTTTTAGTGAACGAGTCTTTGGTAACTTTAAGCCAATGTGACGAGGAAAGTAACGTGTCCTTAGGGTCGCAAGGAGAGCAGAGAAACATGGATCTGTTAGTTGGTGTCTTTATGGTTTTTTCAGGATAATTATTCGTTGTCTATACTAAAATTAAAAAGAAGAAGAATCGGTGTTTTTAATTCAACAAGACAGAAACCTCTCTTGATGAACATTGTAAAGAGGAAAAATTGTTTGTATCCAGCGAGTAATCTCGATATATTGTTAGAAAGTCTAGCATCTTGGGTTGACGATTCATTCTAGCGTGTTGGTAAATATAAATGATTTTCTAGAGGGGGCTTTTTAATAACGAAATATACTTGTCGAGATAATCGTGGTGAACACAACGACATCTTTCATGTTCGATTGCAATCGTGTGCACTTTGAAAACAAAACTATATTTTATATAATATAATTCGAAAATTGTATAAATAAATTAAAGGAAAAATGTATAATAATTCATTTAAATATCGATCGCTTTTCTAGTATAGTTACATATTAATCATTAATTAATAAGAGTAAACAAATTAACACATTCACTGCTCGTGGCCAGTATGTGAGCCCCGGTAGCACCCTGTTATTGGATATGCCGTTGAAAAACCAAACAACGAACGTATTGCAATTGTAATTGATTTAAAAATGGAGTAGTGATCGAATATACTTTTCTATCTTGCAGTTTTTTCCACTCATTAGACTGATGAGACATTAATTAGCTTTAATACTTCTTTTTTTAACGATTATATTATACAACTGTTATTAAAATGTTTGTTGCTAAATTCTCATTTAAAGACTTTATGTATAAATTTCCTACAAAAACTGTTATAAATAAACTTGTCTAATTGTAAGTTAGGATGTGCTAAGCCTTACAGATGACTCGTACTAGTAGATTCTAAACGAAATGTTGCAATTTTACGGTTTTGCAACCATAAACGATATGCATTATTAAAATTCTCCCACTCAACAGCAGCGGCAAAGTTCGGTATTACGTAACACGTAACTTTGGTTATTTCTATGTACGAATATTCATTATCAAAATTATTCGATTTTTGCGAATTATTTTTTGCTCCGTAAGTTATTCATTTACGTCACATGAAATTTACATCAATTGCTAATTGAAAATTTTGTTAAATCTAATAAGTTTTTGTATAAAAAGTAGGAGTATATTGATTATCCTACCTTCCAGCTTGTTTCGTTTTCCCCTGCTTTGATTATCAAGTACTTATATATTACCGACATTCATTTTTTTCTATCCAATCAGATTTTCCTGATGTTTCTTATCTACCATATAATTTCTCGATATAGCGTTCGTGTTCATATTTCTGGCAATAAAATTTTATTCGTTTATGGTCAGGTGTTTTGACAAATATTACTCATACTTAAAAATCGATAACATCGTAAATTCCATTCCGAGGAATGCAACGTAAGCAAGAGCCACAATCGCGAAAGAATGCACATTCTCGCATACCTCCTAAATGAATCATTCATAATATTCCATTATTAAAAAAACAATTAATTTGTCAAATCTTCTCCACCATTTTACTTAGACAAAATTGCTTGCACTATACAATGGGTTTCTTCGTGTCAAATAATTTTTGTAAAAACATATCTTTCGATACCATCATCCATAAACCAAATCCTAATAGGTTCGAGATTAAACGAAGACAGCGAGTGATAAGTTGGAAGTACCTTTGTGGGATGAGAGAACGTTTCGGGGATTCTTGGGGGCTTCTAATGTCCTCGAACTCTTTGGAGCTTCTTCGAAATATAGGAATATTCGACTTCCTCTCCCCATGCTTAGCTTGAGTTAACTTGATTTCCGGTGAAATGAACTTGGACAGTATCCTCGGCGGTTTTATCAAGGATATCCTCGGTGTACTTTGTTCTTGGTTGCTCGTCGTCTCCTCCTGCTCGTCGGTCTTCGCTCTACCGCTGTTCGTTGCAGAAGGGCGCTCGCCTTTCTTCGCTTTTATGGCATCCGGCGATGGCACTTCCTCTTCGTGTTTACCGGGAAACCTTTCGGGACGTTTCGAGTTCGTTCGTTCGTTGGCGTCGATTCGCGTCGCGGATTTTTCCGAAGAAATCGTTTCGTTTCTCGTCGCTACGTCTCTGCACGGATCGTCTTTCGTGGAACCATTACAGTCCTCGACTTGCTCGTTCGCCTCTCTGCTAACTGGCCCTTTCTGATCAGGGCTCGGAACTTCGCAGCCGACGGGTTTTACGATTTCGTTCTTCTCAACGGTTTCTCGGTATTCCTGACGACGGGACGGTAAACTCCGATATACGCGCAGCTCCGGCGATTTTCTCGTCGCTGACCAACGCGTGGGTGGACCTGCATGTAAAACACAGACGATAATCTATTTCCTTCGCGGAGTAAACGTAAAAATTTCTTCGCGTCAAGGCGATCGAAATGTTTCGTGATATTTCTAGCAGAGATGAGTAGTATTCATATCTACATACAAATTTGGAATAGCGAATAGTCGATAAGCCAGAGTTTATTTGTTACTCGTTCTATAGAAGCAAAACATATTCCAAAAGGTTTTACAAAAGAGGCTTTAGGATTTTCTTCTTTTTCTCAGAGCAGTCGTAGGGGATATTCAAACATTATTTTTCACGTTAAATTGTATTTATTTACATTTTCATTTAGAATTTACTACTTGTGCTACACTAGAGTGCTATAGTGGTATTTAAAAATTAAACAAGACAGAATTAACGAGGAACAAATGCATCGTTTGTAAGACACATGATTTACACTTTAATGTTTGTAATAAAAATTATTAATGTTTAAATATTCAGTACTCAAAGGGTTAATAAACAAAGTTCTAAAGCCCAGTACAGTGTACAATATACTATACAGTAAATAAGTAAAAATTGTTAACTGTTAAATCGAAAAAACGTTGCGAGTATATCGGTATATCGTTGGTGGAAAGCAGTAATGAGATATAGAAGAAAAATCAAGAGAAAACGCAATAAAGATGAGGTGATTGCAGAAGAATGTAATAAGAATGCAATAAAATAATATAGACTAAGAGAAAAGAAACAGTAAAATGAAAGAAATGTAAACAGTCATATAATATTTGTATATATGTAAAGAAAAAAAGAGGAAAACGCAATAAAGATGAGGTATTTGTAGAGGAACGTAATAAGAATGCAATAAAATAGTATAGATTAAGAAAAAAGAGTAATATTTTTATATATGTAAAATAACAATTGTATTAAGAGAAAGAAAGTAATTAAACGAAATGTGAATGTTTAACGTACCGTTGATAGTCCAGGCTCGTCGAATGCTATGCTTCAATATTTCGACAGGCGACTTTACGTTTATAGATTCTTTGGATTCTGGACTTCCGAATGTCCATTTACCAGTAGCGACGTGTAACTCTCTGAAATAAACAAAGTTCCAAATGATCATAATTATCGCTACGCTGTATACTACAATTTTATACAATACATGTATTGTTTGCTAAGGGTGTCTTCAACGTCGAACATTTAAATAATTAAGAATAAAATATAGGGGTGAAAATCTTAGCAGAAAATTATTTACTAAACAAAATTAAAACAATGCTTGAATGTTACTTTTATTAACAAGTTTTCCAACTGTCAATATAGCACTTTTATTCAACATATGATTTCGCTTAAAACGTTAAATGACACAATTGTGAGTTGAGATAGTCCAATTTTTAACCGACTTCGAAAAGGAGGTCACTCAATTCGACTTGTATTTTTTTTTTTTTTTTTTTAATGTTTGCTCACTGATTACGTCGAGACGGCTTGACCAATCGGAATGAAACATCTTGCACCTGAGTATGTAGAGTATGTCTCCCAGGTAGATTCGTTATCATGACATTTTGAGATATCTCATTTTTTACCTGTTTTTTTTTAAAGAACCGAAAAATGTTGTGCTACTTCTTACTCCGAAACGGATGGATCAATCGGATTGAAACTTCTTGCATCTGATAGAGCATCACTGCTACTTGGTTCAATAATAATAATAATAATAATAATAATAATAAAAAAAAAAAAAAAAAAAAAAAAAAAAAAAAAAAACTTGGTTTATTTTTTATCACTTTTATCGCAAAAAAGCACTATTTTACGTATGTACGTCCGGAAATCGATGAAATCGATGAAACCTCCGAAAAGGTTCTTTTATATAATTTAATATAAACAAAATACAAATTATTTCATGGTTTTTAGTGCAGATTTAATATTTTTCGAAGTCGGTTATATTTTTCCTCCAAAAATTATTTTTGACGATCAATAGAGTGTTTATCGAACTCCTTCATAGTGGTAATTCAAAAATTACATCATTTGGGCCGTGTCGCTCGAGAAACACATCTGCGACATGATATACATCCATACATAATTAAAGATAACAGAATTATATATTTTGTTGTATCGTTTCCTGGGATATAGTTTCAGAAGAAAATATATGTTAAAACAAGGAACTTTCAGTCGTCGCTGGTTGCCAGTGTAATTTAACCCGCGCGAGAATGAAATAGCAATAATGGTAGGCTACTCACGCGATCTTGTAGCAAACGTTACAGATCCATTCGACGTCTTTGTTATCGGTAAGGCTCCTGACCTCGATACGGCATTGTCTGCAAACTCTGTGCCTGCAGCGTGCACACGTTGCGCCGGTGTTGTAAAATCTACCAAACGGTGCGCCGCATCTGGTACATTTGCGTCCTTGGTATGATAGTTCACCCGACGCCTTCAGAAGTCCCCTCCTTCGGAGGTATTGCAGATCAGCCTTCAGTCTTCTGCAAAACGTACAATTTTTCCATTACCCCTCTGCACTTGGAGCCTCTGCGTATACCCTAACACGGATCTTTGCACACAGTCCTCCGATCAAGCGAAACATAAAACCAATCCTTTACATGAAATGTCATTGTATGCTCCTTACAGAATCAAACAAATTCAACGTTGAAGCCATTAAACATTTACTATATGCATACAATGTTCTAGTTTCTTGTATAGGTTCTCATAAGTCTCCCTTGTAATTTGCCCAAAGGCAATCGGAAATATTCACTGGAACATGTATGCTTCACTAGGGTCCAAAGGGTCAAGAGGGGATACTCGAGATACCAGTGCTCACTTACTTTCTCAATTAACCCTTTGATCGCGAGACGATCTTTTGCTGGAAATTCTAAGAAGCGTAGAGGTGTGAGTTTGAAAAAAATATCAGCTTATAGGGTACGATGAGGCGAACCTTTTTCATATTTACAGTTTATTCATACGACGTTTAGTTTCAGAGATAAAAATAGAAAACTTAGAAGACCTTTTCCCTGAAGTTCACTTTTTTTCAACGAACTTCTAACTTTGCAATTTTTATTTTCGAAACTAAGGATTCTATGAATAAACTTATATAGGTTCTTATATAGGTTCTTGTAAGTCTCACTTGTAATTTGGTAAAAGACAATCAAAAATATTCGCTGAAACATATATGTCTGACTAGGCTCAAAAGGGTTAAGAGGGGATGCTTGAGGTTACCAATGCTCACTTACTTTCTCAATTAACATATGCAATATTATCCTTTGAAAACAGGCAGCTGGTTCATCGTTACAATTGATTGGGTTCGAAAAACGCACGATGGGTTTTGGCTTCCAATTGGACGAATACAACTGTACCAGAAAATCTGATACTGCGCGAAAGAAGCACTCGAATGGGAACCATAACTGCTATAGCATGCGGTACCGGATACGACATAAATCTCGCGTCGACGTCTCCGCACTGTTGTTTCTTAACCTATCACAATCACTGACTACACTGTCGTATCTAATTGAAACATTTTACTAGACAGCAGGAAACTTTAGTTTTACATTTAAAGAAATTAACAAGTGATAAACTTCATCTCTGAACACTCGAAAGTATTTGAAGGAAATTGATCACTTAGTTTGTTTACTATTATATTGTACAGTTATTATGGTTTATTACTAGTAATTAATTTGTTTAAGGAGTACACAATATCCATTAATGATATATATTTATTCGTGTTATCATCAAGTTATTTTTATACATTATTAGAACGATTTTATTAACATTAGTCATATTTTATGCGTTTGGTAATTAGATTGTACAAGGAAAAATGTTATCGATATATTTGTGTCTACGTGTGTAAATTATTTGGTTACATAGTTGATTATAATTTTTGTATTTATAGTATTAGTAATTAAGTAGTAGGATAATATAGAAATGTATAAGTTGATATGAATTTATGTGGGTTGTTACGTTATGTAGATTCATAACAACATATTATAGTATATTGCTGCTAATTAAATTGTCAAGAATATTTCATATGGAAATTTATACAAATTTATATGTAGTAATAAATAATTCATTTATCATTCAACTGGAAGTTTAAATGGGGTTCATATTAAATTATATGTTTACTATGAACACAGAATAGCGTGTAATTACAAATTAAACCACAATCTTGTCAAAGTTTTAACACCAGCAATCCCTAATCAAATTTATTCTTCAATCTAGCACAGTTCGAAAAAGTTTTACCGCGCGACAGGAAACGACCGTATTACATTAAAAGAAATAACAAGTTTGAACGGAACTGCACACACAGAACGAAAGGTTTCTCCGCTTCTCTACTTCAATTTTCGCACTCGATGCTCGTTTCCAGACTTGCGAGTCGTTCCAAGTGTCCTCCAGCACTGGAGAACGGTGAAGAACGCTGGACAATGACGCGCGAAAAGGATATTCAGCAAATAAAACGACAGTCCTGACTTTCGGCCCGATGACAATGACTCACTGACCAGCGTGCAGCCGGCGTATCTAAACCCTTTTGTTATAAAAAGAATCGACGCACCAACGCAAGAAAGATTGCTACATCTTTCTAGTCGGTGCCAGCGTTGCATTAGTGTATCTCGTTAGGCGTTTCGTCGGACATATACAGGGTATCTAAACTGAAGAAGACCACCTAACTATCGCTCATGATTTTTCTAACACAAAAATTGTATTCAATGATTTTGGAGGAGAAATGCCATAGAAGAAAAATTTAATTTCTAACTTGTTTTCTTCATGTTTCCTTCAGGTAGTTGTTCCGTGGATTTATTTAATGTAGGATATTAACAAAACTTCGCTTGATTGTTATTTGATTAAATATGAATCATATGAGTTTATTTCGAATTGAATTGACCATCTCAATTTTACGAAAAACGACAACAAAGTTTTGTAATTTTAACACAGACCCTTATGGGACATACAGTGGGTGTAGAATGTATTCGTACACCGATCAATTTCCCAAAAAACTTTTCTGTGCAATTGTAGTTTCTTAACTTCTTTTTTTATAATCAATGATATTCTCCGAAGTCTCTAAGATAGATATAGTACAAACAACATTTACTAGTTAATATAATTTATGAAATTAACAACAAAAATGCGAAAAGTGGGTAAAAGTATAGAAGCAATAAGTATTTGTACGATTCTTATGACGAACCATTTACAGTAGAGTTTGTAACGTAAACACATTAGTTTATTGCTCCGTACGAATTAGAAAACATCAAATTTCCAGTAAAGTACTTTTAAAAAAGGCTCTAATAGAGGAATGGAAGAAGATCCCACTTCGAATAACTAATAATTTAGTTAATTTAATGCTTAGAAGAGTTGCAATAATTATAAAATCAAAAGGAAGTATTATATACTTGTAAATTAATGTAAATTTCTTTTTTTTAAATCAAGTTTTAAAAATTAAACAGTTGTGCGAATACTTATTGCTTCAATATTTCTATCGATTAATTGTTTTTTTCTTTTTAATTTCGCAACTTACATAAATAACTATTTTTTTTGTACTCTATCTATTCTACAGATTTCCGAGAATATGTAGAATGTCATTGTTTATCACAAATAAGTTAATAAATTACAATTTTACATAGTTTTTTTGGAAATTGATCAGTGTACGAATACTTTCTACACCCACTGTACAAATTTTCACGCGAATTTTTTCAATTTAAATCAAAATGCAATGGAGGAACTTGCTGAAAATTTGATATGTTATAAAAGCCGATATTATAACTCATCTAAAAAAAAAAAGATAACAATTACTGACCACAACGTCATTGAGATGTAATTCATTAAAATTTGAAGCTGAGCGTAGAGTATTACGAATGTACGTGTACGTGTAGATATACATATTGACTTATTATGATCGTGAGTGATAGCAGTAAGACTATACTTTTACGAAAGTTTTCAATTATATTTTTGAACGTGACTATCTCGAAACAACAGCCTTAAGGGAGGATCCCTTTTATTGTTCAGTCTTCGTTTTTTTTAATACGTAAAAAATGATCGTCTTTTAGCATTAAAAATCCTGGATGGAAATTTGAAGCGCTGTAATTTTGCGTAAAATAATTGTTTCAAAATCATTGAAATTGTGCCACAGGAAATTTTCATATTACGAAAAACAAGAGAGCTATGTAGGTGGCCTCCTTCAGCTAGGACACCTTGTATGTATCTAGTTTCCATTCCCGTCGCACAATGATAGAGCATATTAACGCAACATACTGAACGGTGCAACGGACACGATCGAATAACAATGAACGATATTTCCTTTGCCTTTTATATACCCCTGGCTCCGAGTACTTGAATACCTTTCTCCTTTCTCTCTCTTTCCCTTCTTTTACCTATTAGCGTTGCATTCGCGCGTATACGAGACAGCGAGAAGGAACGATCTCTTGCGCAGACAATTCCACGCCCAAAAAAGGCAATTTCTGTGCACGACATAATTCATTTCTGCTTGTTTCTCTGGACTCCAAGCATAATTTGAAATTGAAATTATAACGATGAATGGTTATCGTGTTAGATTTAGTAATGTTGGTTGTAATCGTTGCAAATTTTGAATTACCCTTTGTTGATCATTTCAAAAATGATCAGAAGTATTAACGTTTAATAATAATAAATGCTTCGCATTGTAACATTTCTGTTCGCTGTATTATTTGTTCTTTGCAAAATTGTAGGTTTTTTTTTCATTGATATTTCTTTATATTGGATAAGACTGAAATATGCAACATTAAAATATAAAATTTAGACAGATTCAGAGGATTTCGATGGATTCTTACTGTTAATTTAAACTCGTGAAAATAAATGAATATGTTTCCAAAATTCCGAGCAATTCCATAAGCTAATATTCGAAGAAGATATCGAGAATGGTATAAGATATCTACTAGTAACGCGGCTAAGTAATTGTACATATATAAAATGCTTCAACAACTACTTTGTTTCTTAACATTTGTCGGTAAGTGTACATCCAAACCAATTAACTCTCCAGAATCAGCTTGAGAATTTACTAACAAAACAAAGGAGCAGCATCACTTTCCTCCGATGTTGGGTGCAGAAAATACACGTGTCACGAGGTGACACGAGTCTTCTTGTTTCGCACAGACGACTGTTTCATAATCGAATCACACCGACAGAATGGAATTATAATAAAATCAAGAGCGGCGATGTCAACGCACAGCTTGAGTTCTCGAGTCCAGCTTTCACCGATCTCCCGTGTCAAAAACACGCGAAATAACGAGGCTCCCGATACACCTACGCGTCCCGCCAGTCCCCCGCCAGCGAGTCTCGATCAGTCGAAGACACGATCCAACGTCGACCGCATCCGGTCGACCGAAACTCAGCCGCTGCACTGCTCGATCGCTATCGGGACCGCGATGTTCGTTCGTGCAATAAAACAAATCGAGCCGCGGTGCAAGGTGGTGTCACTTTCCGTGACCATTACTCAGCCGATATTAACCCTTTGCACTCAAAATACTCCTCACAGCCACCGAGGAAACTTGCCGTTCCGCTCCAAGTGCGCCTCTCCTCCGCACGCCAACGATATACCGCAGCGAAGAGCAAACTGTTATAATTTAGAACACAGTGATTCGATGGTTCTGGAAACTCTGGGGCCTTCAAAAAAAAGGGATGATCTATTAATTCCTCGACAATAGATCTCAGTTTCGCTGATTTCGGGATTTAGTCGTTTAGTTGACCCTCTCTTCGAATGATTTCACAAATTGAAACGAATACAGAACTCTCTAATTATTGTAAGAAATACAACTACTCTAGCTTTTATGAGCCTCTTTATGAACTCCTAGCGAAATATTACAGTTTCTTGTAGATACATACATACAATACACACATACAGCCCCACTCAGAAGCATGTAGACATTTCCTTAATAGAAATAAATATCTAATAAAAGTTGCCAATCTATTAAAATGAATCATATAATTTATATTTCGATATGTTTAAGTTGCATTAGCGCATATATTTCATAATAGTATTCTTTGATCAAAAACTATAGTGATAACTAGATAATGTTAAAATTTCTTTTATCAAACTTGGATATTATTAATTTCTTCATTGTATCCGAAGTAATATTATCTCATTTATTTTGTAATACCTCGCCATAAATGTTTTTTGAACATTCTTTCTGAACTTTTCTATCTAAACGATCCCATAGTTCCATTATAAAATTGAACATGGCACTCAAAACATTTGATATTATTAAATGTTAAATACACATTCAATACAAAATTTAGCAACAAAAGTTGTATATTAATAATTTACAGTCTATATTAATTATTCATTGAAGCTAGTAAATAGCCACATATTTATGAACGAGGATGTACATATGTATATACTGACTGTTCGAAAACTCTTCTGATTACCAGCTGTGCAGTTGTTACGGATAAATCCATTATAAAAATTAAACTGCACAAAAATTCTACAATTTATCATAATGAAAGCCTTTACACTCGAATCAGAATTACGATTACGATTGTAATCAAATGTTTTCGAGTTGTGATCGCAAATTATTCTGCGATTACGATTGTATTTTCAGGGATTTTCAACCATAGAAATTTTGTACCTGACAACCGACTTCAGATTCATGTTCCTCAGATCAAAAAACTTAGTAAACCAGGTTTTCGTCAACATACAAAATTTTTAAATGTTACCCTATCTAGGCCCTAGCCTATTGGCATGAATTATTTTAACTGAAAATTTTTTAATTTTTAATTTTGACGAAATCATGGTTTTCTAGGTTCTTTGAGGGTAAGGAACACGAATCCGAAGTCGGATTTGAGGTATAACATTTCTATGTCTGGAAACACCTGAAAATACGATCGTAATCGCAGAAAAATTTGCGATTACAATTGTAATCGCAATCAAATCTGTGATTACGATTGTAATCGTAATTGTAATCGCAACTCTGAAACATTTGATTGCAATCGTAATCGTAATTATGATTACGATTCTGATCAACACTGCAGCAAACTTTGTTAGTGATTATACAGGATAAACTAACACAAGCGCAAAAATTCATATTTCTTAAAGGTTTTCATGTAAATAAAACGAAGAAACAAATTGAAATATGGTATACATAGTGCGACACACAATTTGACAGTCATCTATATTTTCGGTCATAAATTCGCCGTTCACTTATGAAATCGTTAGTCATTTTTAGTGCTAGTAGCTTATGCTAGTATACTACTACTAGTATACTGCTAGCATATGTATACATTACTATCCATCAAGTTTGAAAAGAATCGATTGAGTTTTTATAGGACTTTTAAATATTTTTTTGAAAATCTGGCGTGATACATTTTTAATTTTGTAATCACTTCGTAAAATGAATATTGTTTAGATAAAAACACATTTTTATTGAAAATAAATGAATATAACACAAAAGAATAGTAATTAGTATCATTTCCATTAGTTTTTAACACATTTTTCATTCGTTTTGACATTGTATTAATTAACTTGTTTAAGGTATTATGCTTGATGAGTAGAATAATATTGGTGACCTTTCAATGCATATCTGTGACTGTTTCACACATTATCATACATTAGAATAGTATAAAATAGTATAGAGTAATATAGAATAGTAAGAAATTCATATTTTTAGCATAAATATCCTCAATATCTAAAGATTCATATAAGCCCAGTATTATTACAATAAATCACATCCTTTTTAAGTTACGTTATTTAATACGGCGTGATTCCTGTTTATACATCTTGTAACGAAATGGCTCCGAGTGCAAAGGGTTAAATTGTGTAAAATGAATCACACATTACACGACCAGATAAAGCCGAAGAAATCCGAGTGCCGTAACCTTTCCTTGAGGAAAAGTTGTAGTGCAAAGGGTTGGAATGCAAAACCCTTCGGTAAGCACTAACCATGTACTTGCGTCATTCAAACGTACATACATGTTCAGTATTTTCCGCTAAAGCGATATTGGCGTTAATTTATTAGGTGCCGCGTAAATTCTGCGCGCCGCTTTAATTCGAATGAACACAGTCTATCGGTGTTATAGTTTCAAAGAAACAGTTGAAACAAACGGTGACTCTAAAGACTCTAGAATCTTGAGAAAAGGGATTAAGATATATGTAGTCGCTAATCCCTCGACGATTAGGCACTTAGAAAGATTTTTACAAGCGTTTGAAATGTTATTGGTGGATAGGAGATGGTACTGGCAGACGTGCTCTTCGAGTCTAAACTTGATCGCACTGCAACAGACGCGGCAAAGGATATTTATTTTGCATTTGGTGAAGGTGCTGTGACTGCGCACTCGAAGACAATAACGGAGAAGGACATTCGACGAAAGTCTTCGGTGCACAGGTGATCGGACTAGTCGAAGAAGATCTAGAATTTACGAATTTTAACACATTCGCGACCGGCTGATATTTTGCGTTTCTAAAACCGAGTAACGGCGAAAATAATAAAATTCTGAAGCTGATCGCAAATTTGTATCGTTAGGATAAAGATAAAAATTATGAAATATATTTTGAAATATCAATGTTGTAAATATGTAGTATATAAAATAAAAAGATTTTCATAATTTCTTCATAATCAGGAATAGAATTTAAAGTGACGTGAATTCACGTCAGTGGTTGCAAATGTGTTAACATCGTTTCTGAGCTTTGAATTTGTAAATCATATTAAAGTATCTCCCTAAAGGTAAATGGAGCTCAATCCGTAGAACTTCCAGGATAACGTGAAACCACACGTGGAGATAACAACACGAAGAAAACATCGAACCTGTGATAGAAACTTATTTCTCATCCATCATATTTTTTGGATCTGATCCCGTCACATTTTCAACTTTTTCGATCGCTACGAAACGCTTTGATAATATTTAGACCATAAAAGACGCGGTAAATACTCTTTTTAACGATAAACCCGAAGCTTTTTGTAAAGGATCTACCAAAGTGTAGTCGTGTAGTCAGTGTAGTCGTGGTAGACACGTAAACACATCATCATCTTTCATTCATAATGAAAGAAAAATGAATCGTATTCTGTACCATCTGTGTTTCATTAACAATCAAAACGTAAAAGTTCCATTTGAAAAACTCTTTATAAGCAACATGACGCGACTCTCGTACAGATAGGAAACACTATCGTAAACAATGATGAAAACTCCACCTTTAATCAGTTTAAATACCTAAAAGAATTATTTCGAAAGTTTGATCAGCAAGAGATTAACGAAAGTGTCTTATCGATGCCTTCCTTAATCTCCGGAATCACTGTTTACGTAGATGAGTCTCTAGCGCTATAAGAAGTTTACAGAAACGAAGCAGCGAGCAGAGCATAATTGAAGGCAATTCCAAGTCGCATCGAAAAATGTGATTCATAAATGTAGCCTAGCGAGCTGGACTTACGCGGCAACCCAATACGACTGTCCTTGATAGCGTTGCACGTTACTATTCGGTCGTTTCTTTGTCGCGCATCGGGGACAATGTCTCTGTACCGTGATTTTTTAGCACTAGGAACACTCACTGGTGAAAGGGTCAAAGGGCACAATGACGGTGTCCAATAATGCGGCGTGGGTCGTCCGTTTCCGTGTCGGGATCGAGGAACGCTTAAGGATACGCAGCGCCGCGGTGGCTGGCCATGTCCAGCCCAGACGGAGACGATCGGTGCACCAGTGACAGCAAATGTTGCGGAGCCAGGTACGTACCTGGACCGCGCAGCCGCTTTAGGTCTTGGAGAACCGAGCTGGAGAAGCAACCGGCGAAGCGACCAATCGGCGCTCCTTATCGCTGACGCGGCGTGCAAGTAGACGCGACGTAGGTGTGCGTGCCGATATACGTGCACACGGTTCTCTGAGTATAGATCGACGTGTCGTATCGGTTGTTTAGCTCTCCGCGCAGGGTTTGCGGCTTTTGCCGCGCGGCACGATCGAGGGAACACCGCGAACTTCAGCTCCGAAGCGATCTCTCCGCGCTGGGCCCCTTCGGTACGCTTCACTTTGCTTCGGTTCGCTTCGCTTCGGTTCGGTTCGGTTCAGTTTGCTTCGGAGCAGCGGGGGCGTGACTGAACGTATATTAGACGACAGTAATGCTCCGTCTGCGATGTCAACGACTGGCTTCGACCATGCTAACACATTCGCGCCAAGTACGCTAAAATTTCGATTCACGCGAATTTTTATAATCACTTTTTTAAGCATGTAGGTCAAGATTACGTTATCATGAATCTAGTCATTATTGCGTAACCTTTTGATAGAAATCGACGACATTCTTATTTCTTATCTAATTTTGTTTAAGCTTACCAAACATTTTCTGTAACGCGCATTTTTAACCCTAGGTATAAGGAAAATTTAATAATGAGTGTTGGTCATAGAAACTCGTTATCCGATCATTTAAAGCAACTAGATATTATTATTATTCATAGCCTCAAATTTTTCATTTTATTAATATTTTCTGCAAAAACCTGATAACTTTTTTAGATATGTTAAAACTACCGAAGTTAATTAAAAGCAAAGTATCGTAAATGCTATAAAGACAAAATAAAAGATTTGACTCGATTATAAGACTTATAATTATAACATAAAATTGATTATGTATGGTTGAATTGTAAAATTAGACGACATTTTTGTAAGGTTCAAATATAAATTCTGAAATCGTATAGTAATTGTGTCGAGAGATCCAGATTTGTGTCGAAAGTAAAAATGTAGCACAAACTCTATCATCTTGAAATTACGTTTTATGGTTTTTCATGGGGCATCCACAATTTATCATGTTCGGGTGAATTCATTTTTCTTGCACTCGGAAAAAAGCTCGTGCGGCTTTAACACTAAACAATGGGAAAGAATTGTACGAATAAATGGCGAACACATCGTTAAATGAAATAATGTTTCAACATTTTACCGATGGTAAGCGATTGGACATGTAATTATACTCATTAATATTTTTTATTTTGATAGCATTAGTATTATTCAATATTTATTTGAATAACGTTTCCAAAAAACGAAAAAAACCGTTTCCAAATTTTTTTATATAGTTCTTTCATACTATACATGAATTATATACAATTGTTTCGTGCATTATTCAAGTTAGTTCCGCGTAAAATATTTTTGCAATTAATTAAAATAAGTGTCTTTAAGACTAGTTATTTGTCCCATCACGATAGAAATAGTAATTACAGGTGAACACATCGGTAGGTTTAGTACTAAAGCATGATTTAAATACTCAGAACTTGTGTAACACTTTACCGGTATTAACAAGTTTTTTGCTAGGGGATCTAATACTTTGTTAGCTATTATTGAAATAACAATTTAAACTTCCATCATTGTATGAATCATGAGATATTATATAAATATTCATCAAAAATCGATTCTAATAGATAAAATAAATATTGAATAATACTAATGTTATCAAAATAAAAAATATTATTGAGTATAATTACATGTCCAATCGCTTCCCATCGGTAAAATGTTGAAACATTATTTCATTTAACGGTGTGTTCACCATTTATTCGTACAATTCTTTCCCATTGTTCTACAAGTTTGTACATTCCTTTTGTTTATAAGTTTTGAATTCTATTCATGTAATATGAATTAATTTTTGATTTGATTCCAGCATCATCAGGAAAATGTGCCTCGCGAGCCTAAGAAATCTTACATGTCAAACTCTAAGCCACTCCTCCAAGTTCTATTAAAAATGGCGTCTCCTTGCGATGTTGCCCCTTCCGGTATTCATCTTTGTACTTCGGTTGACTACTGCGTCTCGTACAAATCCAAAAATAATTTTATGCGAAGTAGGGCAAGACAGTCATCCGGATAATAAGTACACTTTTTAAAAATTGGAACAAAGTACTCAAGTCAGAAGTTGATTGATTTCATGGAGTGCATAATATTGTGACGATTTTGTGTTTCAAATTTTATGTTTTATCTGAAAATAGGTGTAGATTTGCGTATTATGTCTAAAATATTGTCTTGGATTGTTTAATGTAATTTAATTATTTTGTTGTTTTAACAAAGTAACATTTAACTTAATAAATGTTCCTCGTTCTATGCAGAATAACTAATTTTCAATCTCGACGAAGCTATATTTTATTTACGTTTCGATTGTTTGTAAGAATCATCCTTAAAATCTATAGGTATGACACACATATCTACTAAAAATGATAATATAAAAAAAAAAAATACAAATGTCGCTACAACAAAAGTTCGTAATCTAAACAAATACTTTATCAAATATCGTTCTACAATTCGTGTATATACAAGCTTGCTTTTGATTCGTTTCTTTGTTTACATGGAAATTCCATTTTATCTTCAATCTCGTGAAACTGGAATACACTACCGGTGATGTCAAGTTGGATAGATTCGTATTTATAATGACACAGTCGATATGGGAACAATTATTGTTGGTAATATATCAATTTGACATTGTGTCTATATACGATCATTGTTGATCGTTGTAGCGCCAGTCATATGAATCATGGCAATTAAAAATGACATTGTTATCACGTATCAACCAGCATTAGGTCTGTAATCTGTGATCTGAATGTCTCAATAATTTATATCAAGAAACAACCAAGCGAGACTGTTACTTCTTTCGATTTTTGATGTTTTCGCATTAACGCGTAAATGAGTCTAAATGAGTTACGCAGATATTTCATTCGCTATAGCTTGCATCCAAGGAATTATCAATAATTTATTGCCATCTCTGCGTAATGTGCAAGAGAACCAGTCACAGTTGCAACCGATCTATAAATAGGCTAGTAGTAAAACTTCAGATTTGTGCGCACTGAAAGATGCGTGACAAGCAAATAAAATATTACTTGCGATTTTACATGACGTGCAATCGTTTCGAGTCGAAACACCGAAGTGATTAGAAAATCCTTAAATTTATTACTTGTCGCATTAGATTCGCATTTAGGTGGTTATTCTGGTTATAACTGTGATGTTTATCTTGTTTATCTTGCGAAAGTATTCGAGTGACCGTAACGGAAAGAACTTCTAATGACTTTGCGAAAACTAATTAGCCCTTTTAGTGAACAGAGAGTAATTTCAAGCAAATGTTTAGCAGTGCGTTTATGACTACAATCGTTAAGTCGTAAATATGACTGTTCAGTTGAATGACACACTTTATCAAGGCTAATCGATGTTAGGAGATTACGTTTAAAATAATTGTGATTATTAGGTGTACAAATAAGTTCGGTGCCTTTACATATATTCAGCTGTAATTATTTTATAATTACATTTCAAATTAAAATTTTTTTCCGCCGATCGGTGTCTTAAGGTATTAGCTTCACGCTACTAAATTTACTATGTAACTTTAACCTAATTAGTATATAACTTCGAAAAACAATACTTCGCATCATGACGTTTCAGAAAGAGCACATTAGATACTGTATTCTTTTTGCATTGGAGTTGAAGAAAATAAAAAAAAGTAAATATACATGTCTAATTGAGTAACCTCCTCCTTTTTGAATCGGTTCAAAAATGCTGCTGAGGCTACAAAAATGATTCTCATTCATGCGGCATACTCTCCAGATATGGTTTTCTCAGATGACCATCTTTTTCGCTCGCTACAACGCCACTTAGTTGATTCTAATTTCAGATCTTTCCAAGAAGTCGAAAAAAGCATTATTGAGTTTATTGAATCAAAACCACCATCTTTATATAGAAACGGAATCCGCCAACTAGCCAAAAAGTGGAAGAAGTGTGTAGAAAGTAATGGTGATTACTTTGAAACATAACGTGTATTCCGTTTTCTTATAAATAAACATCGAATATATGATAAAAAAGCACCGAACTTATTTGTACATCTAATATATTATTTCAATGTAAAATTGGGGCAAATTTTACAGAAATTACTTTTAAACGATTCTTTCACACACTTTTTTGCATATCGTCGAAGAAATATAATGATTTAATCATTTCAGGTCCTTCACCTTGTACATCGCACTTATCTGTTTCTTCGAGATACAATTTTTTTAAATGCACCGTATAGAATTTATAGGAACTTTACGAATTTTCTTTTAAAGAAGTTTCAAATTCTTAGCTGTCTGCAAATGGTTGCTGTCGAAAATATTTATTGCATTAGTGTATCTCGTTAGATGTTTCGTCGGTATACAGGGTATCCAAATTGAAGAAGGCCATCTAAATATCCCTCTTGATTTTGATGATATAGAAATTGCATTCAATGATTTTGGAGGAGAAATGCCATAGAAGAAAAATTTAATTATTGAACTTGATTTCTTCATGTTTTCTTAAGGTAGTTGTTCCGTGGATTTATTTAATGTAGGATTTTAACAAAAATTCACTCGATTGTTATTTGATTAAATATGTATCATATGAGCCTATTTCGAATTGAATTGACCACCTCAATTTATATGAAAAACGACAATAAAGTTTTGTAATTTTAACACAAACCCTTATGGAACACACAGATTTTCACGCGAATTTTTTCAATTTAAATCAAAATGTTTGAATTAATATTCGAATGATCCTGATCGCCATATTCGAGATATTAATAATTATCGTTCGACTATTGGTAACGACAGCTGGTACGAGTTCTTGATGTTAAAATTTGCTTCTCGCTTTTTTAAAGAATATTTTCAAGAAATATCGTATCCTTTGAAAAAGACCATGTTTTTTAGAGTAGAATTCAAAGAAAAAAGGGATGCTCCTTTTTGTTATGGAGTAACGTGTAGTTTATTTAATAATAGTAAATACCAACCTAATAAACTAGAGGTACTAATGACAATGATTCTCGCTAAAGTATTTTACAGTGACATTCTTGCAATCACGGTAAATCCTTTTGCGGATGCACCAGGAAGAGTGGTCCTGCCGCCATTTTCCGTAAATGGTACACCTCGAGGAGGAAACGAGTATCCGGTTATCTGTTCTGGTATACGAAGATGACGTGTTACGTCGAGTTTTGTAAATGCAGTTTATCCATCGTTAATATCTATCTATCCAGATTAATACTGTTTCACGATTATACAGCAGACTTGGGTATATTTTAATTGAAATTAAAATAAGAAATAAGTATTTGAAATAATTTATTTCTTCTTTATTAGGAACAATTCATTTTAGCAAATGCTCAAGCTGATGTCCGTTAATTTCAACACATTTCTGTAAACAATCAGAAGAACGACTACAAATCAATGAACGATTCTCTAGTCCTTTTTATAACGTACCTACACCCCCACATTTATTTTCGATATGTTTATATTGCATTAGCGAACATATTTTCTTAAGAGTTTTTTTTTAATATCACATTAATAATAATAAAAAACTATAGAGATAACTAGATAATGTTAAAATTTCTTTTACCAAATTTGGATATTATTAATTTCTTCATTGTATCTGAAGTAATATTATCTCATTTATTTTGTAATACCTCGCCATAAATGTTTTTTGAACATTCTTTCTGAACTTTTCTACCTAAACGATCCCATAGTTCCATTATAAAATTGAACATGGCACTCAAAACATTTGATATTATTAAATGTTAAATACACATTCAATATAAAATTTAGCAACAAAAGTTGTATATTAATAATTTACCGTGTATATTAATTATTCGTTGAAGGTAGTAAGTATCCACATATTTATGAACGAGGGTGTACATGTGATTGTATAGATTTTCATATACTCGAATTTGAAATTATTACATTATTTTCACGTTAAAAATTCTCAAAAAGTAGCGTCTTTTCGATAATTACGCACGTTAAGAGTTCCTAATTGACAGTAGGATCCTTCCACTCCGCGCAAGATATATGAAAATACAGTGATGACAAGTTTTCAATTTATTAACAAAAAAAGTGGAGCGGAAACGGGGAGAAGCGTGTCTACCTTCAAAGCTATCCTTGCAATTGCACTCTGTCATTTAGACTTCACGCAACGCGGAACAATAGCTTTCCCATTATTAAAATAATTAATTATTAGAGGCATAATAAGGGGCAAGTAACTATTACGTTTCGTTTTATTCAATACATTTCTACCCGACCTGGCTTGTGCTTCGTGAAACATGAAATCATCGGATAGGTGATTTCCTATACAATGTTCTCCGTACAGTATACCAGCCACTTTTATCTGATGTACGTATGAAAATGAAAATCAGCCCATTACACGGCCAATTTCACTCGTAGTTTGTAACTGACTCGATGGTTCGGAATTCCTAGTCGAATCACAAAAGAAAATTAAATTATTGCGCAGAAAATTTCTCTTGCTATCAATATTGCATATTCAGCATCATTATTTCGCGTCCTAACTACAGTTGATTATCCTGAATCTACTTCTTATTATTGCGTAACCTTTTGATATCAATCGACGACATTCTTATTTCTTATTTAATTTTGTTCGAATCTACCAATCATTTTCTGTAACACGCAAGTTTAACCCTAGGTATAAGGAAAATTTAATAATGAGTGTTGGCCATAGAAACTCGTTATCCGATCATTTAAAGCAACTAGATATTATTATTCATAGCGTCATTTTTTAGATATGTTAAAACTACCGAAGTTAATTAAAAGCAAAGTATCGTAAATGCTATATAGACAAAATAAAAGGATTGACACGATTATAAGATGTATAAATATAATATAAAATTGGTTTCATATGGTTGAATTGTAAAATTAGACGACATTTTTGTAAGGTTCAAATATAAATTCTGAAATCGTATAGTAATTGGTCCAGATTTGTGTCGAAAGTAAAAAGGTAGCACAAAACTCGGGATTTTCCTCCATTCCGCAGGAATATATGTTTATCGCGGGTCACAGAAATTGCACCGGCAATCGCCGCATGCAGTACAGGTATGTACGAACGCCGGAAATCCCGTTAGTCAACCTTAAGGTTTAAAATTCGTTCCTCCAAGTACTGCTTCGGGCTTACCTGTGCTTATGCACGTGAATTTCTCTTCAAACACAGTCAGATTCATTTATAGAGCCGAGTTTCTCTACAATAAACGAGAGAATCGGTGGACAATCAATCAAACATGTAATAATAAAACGTTTCCATTCTATTAATATTGTATAGGTTAAAGAATGCAGTATTAAGCGAAAAGAATGAAAATTATTGCATAGAAGTAAATATAGGTACAAGTTCGGTATAAAGATGAGATTCAGCTATGCAATGGTATTAACTCAATATTGAAAAAGACCATTTTTTCTAACGTGTTAGTAAATATTTATTGTGAAATTACCGAATCCCTTGTTTCACTTACACATACTTAATTCACCTGTATCCACCCTCAGTTACCTCTTCATCTCCCTATTTTAAATCCTGTCTTTCTTTTTCGATTTCGTCTAACTTTAAAGGCAATTTCATGTTATATTATATAATTTCTTTGATTTATTTTTGTATCTTGACATACGGCTCCGCTCATATGTACATTGACACTGTCTGAATTGAAATATATATCTTAAAAAAGTTACGAAACTATTAATGAATATCACTTATGTTTCTGTATTTAGATTGTATTCCATTAGAGAGCATATTTTATCAACAGTTTATTTAGTGTTCTATGAGTAATAATAAAAAACAATTCCATATTCTTTCCATTAATGTATCTCCCGTGTGCTCTTAAAAGTTTCTTTGCCAATCTTGATACCCTAGGTATTAATTCCTCATGTTTCTTAAGTAATATTATTCATTTCATTTTGTTATATCTCGCATAAATGTTTGTTAGATATTGGACATTTTCACCGAACTTTTCTATCTAAACGATCCCACAATTTCTATGAAATTTAATACACCACTCGAAACTTTGATATTATTAATCCTTTGGACTCGAAGCCTTTTTTCTGGTGTCTGTCAGCAACTCGAGATGTTTCTTAGCATTCTATTGGCATGAATTCTAAGCTATCTAGATTTGAAAATAAGGTCATCTTTACCTAAGCGACAATCATTTTATCGATACTTCGAGCTCCAAAGAAATTGAACCTAAAGAAAGGTATTGTAGATTAGGTATTGTAGATTTGCTGCGTGAAACCTAATGGTGACTGAGAGTCACCTCTCCAGTGCAAAGGGTTAAATATTATTAAATACACATCTGAAACAGAATTTAGCAGCAAAAAATTGTACAGTAATAATTCATGATGTATATTAGTTATTCATTAAAAGTGCCGAATGTCCACATAATTATGGACTGGGGTGTATTACGCTTAAAAGAGGCGTTGTTTAATCAATAAGAGTATGCATTTTGCACCGGCCTTAACCATATCCTTCATTAACAATTTTTTTAGAGTTCCAGAGTTCACGAGGCAGGCTGTCCTACATTTTGAGAAACGTGTCTTTTTATAACGAATTACTTCTGCTTGTGGTTGTAAATATTATCTATGATTCCTAGAATACTCTTATGACTTTTCTTTGAATTACAAAAACTCTCCGTTCTCTTCCATAAGCATACTTCCCTATCAGCTAATGTCTTTCATATACTTCATGCCATTTGTCCATTTAGACAGAAACGATCAAGGAATCCTCTTTGCAATGATAAATTGTTTTTTTTTTGTAATAACTTGATATAAACTAAGAATTAGGTAAGATAGAAGGCTGATGGAAAGAAATAATGCCTGTTGATCGTGCGATAAATACTGAATAGAAATATAGGTATTTGGCAAAGGGATTTAATTCCCTAGCTCTTTGGTAGGTTAAAGCATTCATATTATTTCGTTATTAACTAGTTATAATATTCACATTATCTTACGTACGTAGAGATAATTTAGGTTACTAAGCATTTCAATAATCATGGGAGGGTTTACGAGTCAAAAACGTCACAAAAACGCATTAAAAACATGAATCATGATGCTAATTTTTAACAATTATTTGTAACAAATTGTAAAATCGCATAAGCTTCACATGCGAAGATTATTATTACGAGATTGTCTTGTGACGGTGTAAAGGATAAGTTTATAGCCTATTTTCTTTTTAAAACAACTTTAATATCACTTTTTATTATCAAAGTAATAACTTTCGTTGGTGCCCAAGGGAAAACGCTTTATATTTGTCTGGCAGTGAATGGATTAAAAGTGATCCTTTATTTATTTAGTACAACTGCACATGCAGTTTTCTCATTTATTATGGATTAGTTGCAATTTCAGCACGTCTAGCGCGACACACTGTTAGTGGAAACCGAATTCTTGTTTACTTCGAGCAATATAATTCGTCCCTGAAGAGGTTAATATGCATAGCAACGGCGTATACCTGTTTAACTGTTCCCAGAAAATAACACAAAACGTTGTGGGTATATTAGAAAGTGCTAATATAATATTTACATTCGAATAAATTTTCCTGTCCCGGGCAACGCCAGGTATTTCAGCTAGTGTACATATATGAATATCGCGAGTTCCTTATGCCTCCGTGTGAAAGCGCCATTCCACTCGACTTCAGTTATATGCTACGACATACAGAAAGACGAGACTCTCGTTCGCACGGAGGGTCACAGCTCACAGCTAGCCCTGAGGAAGCAGTCATTGACATTGAGAGAGAGAGGGGCAGAGAGACCATCGAAGAACGTGACTAATATCGCGATGCTACTTCTCTATATGGAAGCTTTTCGCATTTTCTATTCGCTAATAATCATTCGTAGTATTGTCGATCACGTGACCAATTTAAATCCAACACCATCAAAAAACGACGGACTCGAACCAGTGCTTTAGTTATTTTGCCACCTGAAATACACCTACCATGTTCCTCGATCATTCTCTTTTATATATATAAATATGATTTTCATTTATTTTGTTAGATAGTTAATTCCATGCAGCAGTCATCTGTAGTGAGGATTTGCCGAAGAAATCTTTACTTCAATAGCACAAGAGTCCTAAAACGAAATGCACTTTATGGTGCATTTATGGAAGCTATGAGTGTCATCTAAAGCATTTATTAAATTTTCTACATAAATGATTATATGATCTCTTTGAATGAGCCATTTGTGAGCCTATTTATGAAAAATAAAAATATATTTTGCTAACCCTTCGTATAGTACCCTCGGTAATCCTAGTTTAGGTCTTTTTAAAGTTTCAATGTTTCGTGTCTGACAAAAAGTATAGGTACTATACTTAGTATAGTATAGGATTATAAGTATAGGATTATATCTAACGGTGTGAAAAAAAGAAATACTTCACTTTACCTAATTTTTTCGTTTCACGGTACTATGTTTCATATTAATGCCTGTATGCAATACTGAGGATAGAATAGAGATATAATGATCATGGGCGATTATGGTAACAGATACATCAGATGAACTACACGACGGAGTAACACTGTTAACAGATAAACGCACATCATGCTCTGCTTGAAAACGATTCGATTACATGCTCCTAAATCTGTGAGGAATATTTCGGAGAGTGTTTCGTGGGAAAACTGCTGACGATGCAATGCAATCATTGCCACACAATAGATTATTCCTGTCAGTTGTTGAAGTACAGTATTATTTGAAATATTTCTCTTAAGTAGTTAAGAATCAATGTTGCTTGTTTATATAATAAATGAACCAAAAGGGAAAATAGCCGATCAAACATAGTTTCCACACATGTATATTCGAGTATTTTTCAGTATTTTATAAAATCAATTGAAAACAGAGAATATGAATATATAAGTTCAACCTAAGAGAATATACATATGTATACAGTATTAGATGATATACATATGTATGCATATACATGTATAACATATATGTATACATATGTATAGAGTAAAGAATATTTATATGTATACAGTATTAAATGATATACAAAACAAGTAAAAAGCATATGTTTATATGAGATCAAAATTATCCGTTTAGTACCAAACAGGACCTGCACAGCAAAGATTGAAACGTTTTAATATAATGCATTCGATTCACGCTCGTTTCGCAATCTTTCCTTTGAATTGATTTTTATTTATCGATTGCTATTAACAACCGCTAGAGTTACCAGTTTTGGTTAATTAGCATGGTTGCTCCAAAATGATCTGAACGTTGAATAGCAATTATTTTGTATTTTAGGTTGCCTAGCTGGTTGAAAAGCTCTGGATAATATCAAAACAGGTTTCTCGCAAACGTCTTACTCCCGACGGTTCAGTATTCGACAGTCTGGTTTGTGCTCGTCGAGGTTTATTGCCTCGAGCAGCGTAGAAAGTATAAGGCAAATCGTTTCGATAAACCGTAAACGACGGTGTGATGCGAGGAATGTAAATAAGATTTGGTCCTACAGTCAGTCCTTGATAACCGTACGTCACAGTATTTATCCCCTAGTGGAATTCACGTACCGTGATAAAAACAAACCGAGAAACCTCGGAAGAACGTACGTATAAATTCCACGCGAGAGTCTGAACGCTTCGTAAACTCTGCGCAAGGAACAACTGATTGAATGGAATTCCGAACGAGCGATTCGACATCCTGTCAGTCATACGAGCAATCAAACTTAACAGCCTCCTTCTTGGATGGGCGAACTTTATTTTGCTAAAGAGATTGAAAGATCTCTGGATTCTTTGGTCTTTCGTGCGTAGATATATTCATTAGAAAATCAACTTTTCGATCTACGTGGAAGGCCCTTTTTATATTATCGATCCTCATCTTGTGTACTCGATGCTTTCTTAAATTTAACTTAATTCACAAATATCTGCTTACAATGATAACATTTAAGGAAATGTTAGATGATACAAATAAAACAAGTCTTTTAAGAGAAACATTTAGACTTAAAGATAATATTTAAAGATAATAGTTGTTGGACAAAATGTGAAAACAATATCCTAAAAATTTCCACGGATATCGTACACAACATCAATCTCCCATTACTTATAACTACTCCGAATTTCATAAACACGATTCCTTTATAAGAATACTTTCTTCCGTACGTATTCGTGTCGTAAAAAATGATACCTAATCGATCAAACGAGGAGAACCGCAAAGTACAGTCGAAACGTAACGTCAACCTCTGCACGTTAAATACACGAGAGTCGTAAAAGTATGAATTACATCACCGTTACCGTTATTTACTTACTGGAAAGGCTGAAACATTGAATTCCCGATAAACTACCTCTGCTCGGAAGAACCAAAGAATCGGCGATCTTTTACCGATTCCTTCAATCACAGCTCCCTCTTCGATCACGTACAAGAGTGTTCCCGAAGCGAGGAACGCGTAAACGAAACCTCGAGGCGAGCATTCCAGGCCGATCTTCCGGAACAATCACTCGTATCACTCGTATCCATCGTTCACACGTAACCTTCCACACTCGAACGAGGAGACCGTTGGTAGCTAGTTAGCTCGCCGATCGCCGATTAACCGGAAAGTTAAGGACACTTTAATCGAACGTTACCCTTGCTCCTCTTCGGTAGGTCCCTGTTGCGCGATGCGAAACACGTCTGTCGTCGACATGGTGCTCCGCTGGCCAGCCACGCTACGTTGACACCCGATCACCGGTCACATATCGACGATATCGAACTCCGCGCATCCGACGTCGATGGATGATATTTCTCACCGATTCGAATCGACGCAACTGATGCCGCGCGCTCGCTCGATCCACGTGTGAACGCGCGCAAGCCGTGCAAGTTAAATACGTGTCCAGGTTGGCTGGCGCCCGTCAAGGCCTGGCTTCGCTGCCGCCGGGAGCGGTGTGCTCGGCTCTGGGGGCCTGTGCACGCGAGATCGGCACCGCAACAGGTTGCTGGATCCACGGATTTTCCACGATCCAGCGACGGTATCGAAGCACGATCGAAAAACCAGCGAAGAGCGACGGGCCGATCGACTCGCTGCAGTCCCGCGTAGTGTCGCGACGAGAACCGCTCGCGCCGCACCTTTGCCTCCGTTGCCGCTGTTCTCTTCTAAGTATCTACCTGTACGCTCTGCACACACGCACGCACACCACCATTTTTCTTTCACCTGTGTGCGCGCCGTACGCGTCCGTGGACGCTTACCTGTCTGCTACGGATGAAACGCGTTCCTTCTACCTGCGCGCACTCACACGTAAGCACGCGTGTAAGATTCGTGGGGATGCTACTAGCGATGGGAGCGAGCACCTTGCGAGCTTTCTGTGTTTAAGAATACGTACTATCAAACCACGATTAAAAAACACAATAGTTTACGGTCGTCGCGTATATTCATCCCTTACACTGTTTTTCGGTATATCCGAGTATGGCGGAATACACGCGTTAAATAAGCTAACCGTGTACTTGTTCTTTGCCGTAATTCGTCCTTATCAAAGGAAATAATCATTCATCTTCCGTCTTTGAAAATGTATTGGAATTCATGACACATTTCGTGATTTTTGATCGACGGTCAGATGAAGGTCAACATATTTTATGTCACTGAATTAATTTTTTTTATAAGCTACAACACTGTGGCAATGAAAATTTGTTACCCATTAAAAATAATATCGATAATCTTGATATCTTGCAAAAAAAAAACTAACAAAAGAATTTATTGCTAATCGTATTTAATTCTTTGTATCGATCAATTCTTCCCCCGAACTCTTGCTCGTATTTTTTTCTAATATTTTCAATTTGATTCCTCCTATACTCCAAAATACTCCTAATAATACTCCTCAACTTTCAAAAGTTATTAAATGTCGCGAAAATCGGAAGAAAAAACAATATCCGTATAATTTAATTAATTATTTAATTAAATTAAATACTAAAAAATGTTTACTACGACGATATCATCTTTCACGTTTAATCGTAATTGTGGTGCTTTCATTTATAACAAGAATAATCGGATATATTCCGTACCATTTGTATCTTACTAAAAAACAAAATCCTACGCCTCTTCTTCATGAATGCATTATGAAATTTGAAGTGTACGACTTTTCAAGTTTCTTGACGTTATACAGTATAATTCTTGTATCATACAGCGAGGCTGCGCGCACCGATGCTTGTGTCGCGCGATGGACACACGTGTTTTTTGCGTACACACATCGGCGTCGGCTCGAAGCGGATGATGTTCCTTTCATTTGCATACTGTCCTAAGCGCGTACGATTCGGACGTCGACGCTAGACTACTACTTTCTTTCGCTTACGAGGAGAGCCTACGATCCAGACGAGCATTTTCTGATCGGGGTCAGGCCAGAGATGGACAAAATTCTTATCCAGATACAACATTTTACAATTTTTTATCCATTAAACCGAAATTACTATTTTTATCACAGAATTAAATATGTCATCGTCGAGAAATAAAAATTTATCTGTACATTTTCTTCGTCATCTATTTTATTCAAATAACACTATCTTTGAATCGGGATTTTCAATGATATTACGACCGTATATGTAGAAAATAATTAGACGTTATTTTTATATACCGACAATACAGATACCTATTCGGATTTCCTATAACTTATTCTACTTTTGTCTCATACGTATCAAATGTAATATATTTGCTCTACATGTTCCGACGAAAACTATTAACTAATTGATTTGCGAAAATATTAGCTATAATTATTATTAATCGATATTGAATGTTACTCAGGACAGTAAGGAAACATTTCGAAAAACAGTAGATTGTTTACAAAGAATCTAGTTACTGCTGAAATTCTATAAATATAGATTCCATCATAGTTAAATAGAATTATAAGAATGTCGTTTCTAAACATTAACTGTTCGCTATGCTCGATGGGGGAATAGTAGGAAAGTACGTAGAGTTAAAATGCAAGCGTTAGATTTCGCGAGGTTCCCTCTGTTAGTTGGAGAACGCTCACGAGGACTTGTTCCTTTCCGCTACCGTCGATGTCAACAACGTGCAGACGTTGGGTCCTTCGTTTGCGCAGGAATGTGTAAGCGCATTTCTTTCTGCCGTCCACACCGATACGTTCAGTTATAAGAGTTTCCTCGTGATCGTGCACGTTCAGACGTATTTCCGCCTTACCTGTGCGCCACGGCAGACACACACCCACCTCGGTTGCATTTGTGCAACGGTTCACGTACACAAACACATCCAACTGTTCATTTGTGAGAGGCGACAGGACGAACACGAACACGTTCCTTTGGCTGAGGTATACGCGCAGAAATAACACTTCTTCGAGCTGTGTGAGCGATACTACAAAGAGAAACGGTTTCCTCTCGTTTACGTGTCGATTCTTATACGTCGATATTTATCCCGACTTTATGTGTAAACGGACACAGGCACGTTTCCTCACCTGTGCACACACGCAACGGTAAAAACTTGCTTGTTATGTATATATGCGGATCAGCTACTCGGATACAGAGCTCTTTTGGGACGGGCGCATCGCGATATGCAGCAAACGCGGGTGACTTTACGAACTCTAGACAAAGATGGGCGATATTTTATTTAAATAATAGATGATGAATAAACCTGACTACAAACTATAGCGGTTTAGCAGTTGAATTAGGGTTTATTTGGTTGTTCGAACTGTAATTCTTCTTGAAAGAGTAAAAGGTTATTTATCGTTTATTCGTTATTTAAAATTTGTACGATGATAAAAACTTGGTCACCTTTAACTCAATGTTGCTTATGGTAGTATAATTGACTGCGAACTTTACGCGTTTACCGTGTATGCGATTATGAACAAAACATATGCTAAGTGTATGCAAAAGATTTGCACTTATGTAGGTAAAATGAAATATTAATGTTATGGTAATTAATTTGTAAAATATATTTCGCATACACTTTAGTATACATTAATTTTAGTTTTGAGGAAGAAAGTGATCCTAAACTATTAATTAATAATTTCTTACTCTGAAATATTTTTAGAAATTTCTAAACAGTGCTAGTTCAATTTATACAACTGTGTAGATTTTTTAATTCTTAACAGAATAATTTTTTTAACTTTAAGATTATTTACAAATATGTTTAAAATACGTTAAAAATATTTTAAAGTAGGAAATTATTGATCGATTATTTGCAATCGTTATCTTGCTCAAAACTAAAATTATGACAGGTTCTTACTCAATTTCTTATGTAGTATTAAATGTTATTCCAGATAATCTTTAACTTAGTTACATGGTTCCATGTAAAGACTATATAATGGATTAAAAGAAGATGATTTCTCTAAACTGAAAATGTTAGTAAAATTTGATATTATGTCACTTTTATCCCACTTTCTCCTTTTCTAATCATCGCTGCTTCTTTAATGTCTCTTTCTTTGTTGCAAACTCTAAAGCATGTAATCTATAATTTTACTTACGACATGCAGTTTCTCCACGAATAAAGTTCCGGGATACTTTATGTAATAATTACTTAATGAAACCATTCATTTGTAACATGGCTGCATCGTCTTAGTACGCGTACCATTTTCAACGCTAATTTTTTATATGCCTCTTACACAAACGATTAATAGTACTTACACTATTGCCGCGTATGTACTTTATACACGTCTATTTATTGTCACTAAAATTATAAATAAGAATAATTCAAATTATTATTTAAAAAGAATTTAAATATTTTTAAATTGTATTAAGAAACAACAAACATGTTTATGAACATGCATTTTGAAACAGACGACCAGAATTATTATAATCAATACATTCTTTGAATGTATGTACTTTCATTTTTAATAATAGTAAAAGCGTTAATGTTTATGGTAACGCTAACGGTAAGTAAATTCTTAATCGATTAAATAAATAAATAAGATGTATTCGTACGTGTTTAGCTTTGGTTAATGGAGTTTAGTATGCTTGTCAGGTGAACACTCCGGATGGAAGTGTACAGTCACGTATGGTAAATGTAACCGTAACTCGATGGAACTACTTCGAAATACACGAAGTCGACAAATTCATAATAAATTAAATATTTACTTTTAGAGTTTTTCCAATTATGTTTAGGATCATTTCGATGCTATAAGATTATGTCAATTTTTAACATCGCACGACGAATGAGTCGTTATTCCGACATATGCATTTTTTATTTTTTAAATAAATTGAGTTGTCATTTTCATTTGCTATAACTGGAATAGTATGTAAACAAAATAGAACGTACTTATATGCTAGCATCCTTAGTATTGTTCAAATATTATTTTAACACATGCATGCCATGAGAGATCAAGAAAAATAAAACAATTATTATCATGTTCTTTTGAAAAAATTTTAAAACATATAATATTAAATATACAAAATCATAAATGAACGATTAACTGTATACAATTGTCTGAATCAAATATCCATGAGAAAATTAGAAAATATGTTAGTAAATACTAATTATGAGTATATTATGATAATAAAATTTTAATTTTATTCAATTCAGTTTTAATAATTGAATTTTATTGAGTTAAAATTATGAAACATGATAATGTCTGAACAATGGAAAATATTATTATTAGAATTTTTCCTCTTTAAGATTGCAAACATATTTGAATTTTCATTCATTGTAGACCGAGCAACATTAATCGATTCTCTCCCTATTCTATTTCAATAAACTTTCAATTGTTGCGCGATTCAAGCGCTGGATGGTTAAATTGTAGCTGGAAAACAGTTGACAATAGCTTCGCAATATTTAAAATTTACAGGGTGCAGACAATTAACGTCTGTGTTCGAATTTCCAAAGCTTTTAATTCTTGATTTGCATCTTTCATCCATCGAATTTATTCACGTTCATTTATTTCATCAGAAGACATTAGCGTTAATAAATTCGGAATAATATATATTTAATAAATTTTGTCACGTAAATGTTGACATATACTTGATAGAGGCTGAGTGGTGCTATTAAATGATTTATGTATACTTCGTATGTATTGTATTTACATTTATATCTTATGGACGTCATAACATACAAGACGAATATATTAATAATGAATGGTTCAACTAAGTAAGGAACAATACAAATAATCAATGATCGTTGATGCTTTAGTATACAAATGTGAAGCGAATTTCTTCTTCTATTAAATAATACTACCATGTACTCGAGCATTTGATATACATACAGATGGATGAATAGTCGTAAATTGTATAAAAAAAATGTTGAAGATTTGCAAAGAATTCTGTCTACTGCAGAATTCTTACAGTTTAATTTATTATATTACACAACATAAAAAATTGCCATGTACGAAAATAAAAAATACGAGTAGATATTCATTGTTTATCACTTAGAATTGTATACTTGTTATAAATAAACGAGGCGTCTTTCCAGTGTGTATTATTTAATGTGTTACTCTGTATTATCTAATAGTGAACCGATTATCGATACTACGCTGATGTACAAAACGATATTAATGGAGTTTATGGCATCGTACAACAGAAAACCCACACTGATACTGCATGAAATAATAATAATAATAAACCTTGACATTCTTGATTCGCAATGAATTATAAAAAAGACGAAACGCTACAAATCAGTTTCGTTTCACTTGATCACTTATGCTGTTTAATATCATTAATGAAAGTTTTTTCCTACGATTCTTCACGTTCATTCCCGTCGGCACTTGTACGACATTGACTTTCATATGTTAATAACGCTATCCAAAATGATTTGCAATGAGAAAACGCCTTAGAAATTTTTCTCCTTACAATAATCTTACAAATTACAATTGGACCAAGTGTACGTTGAGATGTAACATTTGTTACTCGATAACGTATCGAACACCGGAAGTCATGATTACATGGCCCGTTAAGTTATTCTGATAACAGCAATACTAAAAATTATAACTGTATCATTCCATTTGAAATATCCTATAAAATGAGAACAAAAATGTAGTATGTTTTCATCATACTTTGAGCATCGAATGAAATATATATTTAAAAAACACATTAAAATAACCGGAATGGGTAATTAAAATGTTTTGTACGTTAATATGGCTAACGTGTTAAACTTAAACGCGGTGATTGATTATTGCTGTGGAAATAAATGAATTGATAATAAACAAAAAATGAAGCAACCGAGGAAAAATAAACTGCCAAGGAAATTGTGATTTTATCTGCTTCATGTGAGTATAACATACAGACATAAAACATCGTGAAATATAAACATAATGTGACGGGATGTTACATGGTACATAGTACTTTGTGCAGTTATAGCACTAATATGTAACAATGTCGAGTTTTCTTGGGATATATAAACAGAGATTATGTTCTATACAAGGAAACATATTTTTATACTTATCTATCGTAATTAAAAAAAATGTATTATAATATTAGGATATAATTAGCATTCATTCAATGACCGATTATCGTTTCGATATGTGTAAACTTTTCACAGCAATTTGAAAGGATTTGAAAAGCTAAGAAATGTTTCTTTTTCATTTAAGCATCACGTCATTTAATTGTACATTTGAGATAAAAATATGATATATATGTGTGTATATATATGTATACATGTACAGTGATTTTCATAAAGCGATCGACATGATCATCTCTGTTTAAAGACAAATTTTAAAATGTGTTTTGTTCGAAGAAATGCTATTTTCAGAGGCTACAACTATCTTTTGTATTGAGAGTTCTTTGATATCCTCGAATTTAAGAGATAATTACGTTGATGACTTCATAAGAATTACTCGGTACATAATAAACTTTGTTATATATTACATTTGTTATGCAACAATATATGCTATAAATGTAGACTGTCTTAAAGATGAATTTGCCGAAGCTTCCCCCCCCCCTCTCGCTCCGATTTTGATGACATAAAAATATGTTGTTATTTTGAACAACTTTTCCCTAGTATATGGTGGTCGGATTTAGTTTTTCGAGACAGGTATTTGCAAAAATGTTCAGTATTATTAGGCTATACGTAGCGGCGCAAGGCTCGTGTAGCAGATCGCAATTTCTTGTTTACTGTTTTTGTAAACGCAGTGAACACAGTAAAGTCGTTCTAAAAGTTTGTATATTATGCGCAATAACATTTATACATTTTGGACAACTTTTCTCGCTTCGTGTAAGTGGTGGCTCATTTTAGTTTTTGAGTTATAATATCTTTTGAACATCTTGACCTACACGTTATCGCCTGATTGTTCGGACCATAGTAAACACGAAGGTAGGAAGTCCGAATGAAGTACCACGAGCGAGACTCGTGCTTATTGTTTATGGCCCAAATTCCTGACCACGAGTCTCACTCGTGGTTGTAGGCCAAAGGGTTAAACATTTTACCTGTCCCTAAAGAATTGATGCATTCTTCAACCAAGTTACTAAATTTCAATTTGAACTATATGTACAGCGACAATGACTTAAAGGTAGAGAAAAATGGAGCCCAAACTTTACATATTGTAGCACACCTCGCAGTTGTGTAAATACATGGTTATTCTGAGAAATGTCAACGCGCAACAGTTGGACCCTCGCAACCCTCGACCGGGGGTAAGTCCCCGGGCCGCTATTTTACTCTAACTTTAAGTAAGATATTATATCTCGAAAACTTAAACCAATCGCCGCTTAGATGTATCGAGAAACGTTGTTTAGAATTATGTCCTTGCCAACATATTTCAAGGTCATCAAAATCGGAGGTGGAGAGGGTTTTCGGTAACCTCGTCACCTTCAGTTTTTATACATATCGACCAGTATTATTCATATAATTTTGAAATAATTTGTCACATTAAGATTGTACATTACGATTTAACTTAATCAGGCCATGTAAACGTATCACAACTATGTATCCACTCACACACACGCGCGCACACACACACACATATATTCCGCAAACACGCCAATAACTCTTGGAAGATGCACATACATTATTCATTTTCATACTTTGTTACTCAACTTACTAGTCGCTTTTTTTATAACACACTCTCTATTTTGACACGAGATTGAACATATTTTTAACTAGCTTCGAATCACAACTTTTTAATTAACAAATTAATTAAAAATGAGAACAATTCCGATTGGTTTTGATGAACTTAGTGATTTGATGTCACACGATGAAAACATGCTACTCAAACTACTTTCACTTTACAAGGAATATGAAACACCATGTCAAATGAAAGAATCTATGTCAGGCATCAGGAACAAGAATTGTTTAATTATCGTGATTCAGCTTTCGTTTTTGGAGGCCTGAATGCTTTCAATTTCTTGGCCTTTTTTTGTTTTGTAGCACTAGAACCGGACTGAAAAGCTTTCCAGCTATCAACTCTTGATTGTCGCGACTCTTCGAAATTTTTTTGCCACTCACGTTCTAACGCAGCTTGCGCTTCCGCTGATAACTCTTCTTCTCGTTTCCTTTTACGTTGTTCCGCATCTCTAGTAGCTAATTCTCTCCTACGCAAAGTAAATCAACAATATTATTAATCCTAAAATCATAAATCTCATGTCTGTAGACAATATTTAATATTTGAATGATTACAAACCTTCTTCGCTCCATATCAGCAAAGAGTTTCATCGTCATAACCCAAACAGCATGTCCGTAACCTTCTTCAGATTCTTCTTCGAGCATGCTGGAACCTTCAGCTTTTCCTTCTTTTTTTAATTTCTTTTTCTTCTCTGCAATCTAATAAATCTTTCAGTAATATACAGATCTCTATAAACAAATAAAAGTTCTATGTCTTGATGTATACCATGTGATCGGTACGGGCTTTAGCTTCTTCGATGACATCCATACATTTTGCTCTAGTTTCCTCATTCTCCAGTGTTTTCCATGCCTTATTAACAACTGTAAGGAATAGAAGAATATTAACAATTTTCCATTGGAATTTCTGACAAAAAATACATACTCTCGAATGCTTGTTGTGCACGCTCTGCATCATCTTGATTTTTATCAGGATGTACAAGAATCGACATCTAGAAAATACAAGTAGTTTAGTAACATGTATTTCGATACGTGCATGTAAACAAAAAACAAAGTATTATTAACTCACGCGTCGGTATTTCTTCTTGGTTTCCTCTATAGATGTAGTTGGGTCAATTTGTAACACTTCAAAGGGATTTAAATTAAAGTAAGACGATCCAGGCCGAAGTAATCTGTCGATCTGCTGTTTAGGAGTTAATACTGAATCCCTTTTTTCTATTTCTTTCACCTAAACAAAAGCAGCATTCCCTAAAGTTCAGGAAAACAACTATTTGTTTGGAACGCGCATACATTCGTATAGGTTAGATTTATTTGTAACCAAAACGGCATGAGAAACTATATTGTTCACAATCTTCAAACGGTATTAGGCATTGCTTATTAAATAAAAAACAACTGTAACCTGTACACTGTCTCAAAGGTGTATTTATTGTTTCGGCTAAATGGATGTAAATTGACGTTTGTTAACCCTTAAAACGAGATATGCGTGTTTACGGTTATATAATCAAGAATTATATCAAAAACTGAATTGCACGCGGGAAAATTATAACAGTATGTTCTCAGTTGAAATATTAACATACTTCCGTATAAAATTCGTTGAATTCATCCTCTTTCTTTGTTGGATTTTCACTGGATATACTCGAGTTGGTAGCAGCCATCTTGATGGTCACTAACTTCCATATTAATAGTGGTGCCGCCTATTAGCGTGTGGTCGGAGTAATTGTTGTTGTTTGTTTATTTAAGGAATTTAATGCAAAAATCACTCATCGCCGCATATAGATTTATTCGATTCAGCAGTACCGCAGTAACTTGTATAATCTAAAGTAAAATTTAACAATCGTTATACTTAGTAAAATTAGCATATAATCATTTATGAAATCAACAAATGCGCAAATTTTTCGTGCTTCTACGAAGTGATCAATAGATTTATAAAAGTAATTTGTACTCGTAAGACTTAATTGAAATATGATTGAGTAGGAGGGTTTAATGAAATTTCAAAGAATCGTTTAAAATTTTATAATATTTTATTAACAAAGCTTAACAACCAATAAACAAGTAAAGTTTCCTTTTAGCGGTAACAAAGATGTATTAGATGAAATTAAAGTTATACATTCAATATACATTATAGCGTAAATTTGTGTTCAAATGAAGAGACTAAAGTCTAATGTTTAATACTAGTCTAGCATATACATAGAACTACTTGCTATCTTCCGTCAGGAAACATAGAATGCGTAAACGGGAAGGTGTAAATACTAGTACTACGTTATAATATCTAACATACGTTACGTTTGTCTAATCTAGCATGGTATCTAGCAGCTAGTCGTTTACTATTGAACACCGTTCGTACATAAACGCATAACTTTTGAAGTAAACTATGGGGGTACGGGGGACCAGTCTGTTTAAGAAACGCGATTACAAACACACATTTTCCGTGTAACATTTTTCCTGCTTACTAACATACGTCACGTTCATTTGTTAACTAGTAACACGAATTGCAAACTAATTAGTTTACTTACATCGACAATGCGCGATTTGTTCTCTATTTCCTACTTTCCCTTCAAGGAATCTTAACGCACCTGTTGCTACCAGAACGCTATTATCGTACGAGAAACTTAACTGCGTGAGTAGTTTCATTCGTAAAAACGAATGTTTCAAAAATCGATAAGTACGACAAGTAATCAGTAAGAATCGCGGAACTATTTTCATCGCAACGATTTTATTTATTTTCTTTTTCTAATTTATGATTGTTAGGTGATTCAAATTTATCCGGTTACGGCGAATAATTTTATGGTATGAAACAGGAAGGACTTCATCAACGAAGTCGTTAAGATTCCATTTCATTAACGAAGCAGTTATTAAAACATCAAAAACAGTAGCTGAACACGAAACAGTTAGGACATCGATGGTTTTCTTTTTGGCGAGTGATAGTACAAATTGGAGCATGAGTGTTCGGTCCTGATGGGAACGGAGTACTCCGCCGATTTAGTATAGTCGTTAGAAGGAATCTTTATGTGCTCGTAAATTGAAACATTGGTTATTACGTTATTGGCACAATCGATCCTTTAGAAAACAAAGTTCCTTTGTAAATGATCGCATGCTAGATCATATTGATTGTATTTTGTGGAAGGTTGTATGAGTTTGTTTGACCCCTTTTCGTTGTGAATACCTTCTTAGGGGTTTTCCAAACTGGAAAAATTCAAAACTCCTGACGATGATTGGTTTACCATAATATTTTCAATAAGTATTCTTGAATACTTTTAAACGTAAACCTCCACTTTTAGTCAGATATCAGTGCGATACCAGAGTGTTTTGGTCTACGAATTTATATTCTGCCCATTTTACTTGGTGGTACATTTTTATAATAAATTTCTGTAAAATCAAACGCTCTACTTCGAAAAGAAACATCCACGAACATTCATGATTCAATGTATTATTATTTCAATTGATAATTAATTGTATTCTGATATAAGTAAAATTGAAATTGTACGTTCAAAAAAATCACTTTTAAATTACATATATTGCCTTAGAAGCGCCACTCGAGCGCAAAGGGTTAATTGAAAGTTAGAAACAATGTTTCTAATCGTTTTATAGTAATCGATTCATTCGTTATAAAATTATGCATGAACATTCTGACCGATTTTATGACTAGGTACACAAACTCCTTTCCAGAGACTATATTTAGGTGTGTCTTAAAAAGGAACCAAGGTAGGCGTGTGTTTGCGTGAGAAGACATCTCCCATTCAGGACAGATCTTTCATACTCCCGTCTATAAGTACCGTTTGTCTAGAGCATAGCGTTTACGTATATTAAAGTTGTTAGTCTCTAAAATATGAAACGACTCTTTATCGTCTAACGTAATTTGTACAGTCAGTTTTTCAAAATTTGTTTCGTACACATTAACGCAAAGTGTATTAACAGAAGGAAATCGGTTATTTGCATTTTCATGCTATGAAATACTCGAGCTACGTGGATCGTTGAAGTACACGGTGTACTCCAATAGTATTTTAGCGATTTCGACGTAGTACAGATTATGCAATTATGCAAAATAATAGGAATTTAAACGATACCGGACACGATTACAACGTAGCTGTACAGTACGTATATCTAAACGGATCCGACTTCGCGGCTCTACCGTAACGAACATACAAACATCACAACAGTTTATCTCTTTTAATCATATGTATGACTATATGTGTATTATAAATTCTATGCGAACTATCGATTAATGGTACCAACGATCGAAGTTCAAAAAGCATTTGCGGAACAATCGAATGCTCCTCCAACCGCTTCGAAATTGTTCGACGATCTTGAAACGTTCGTGCTTAATAAACTGTTCACACGCAGGTTTGCAAATCGTTAATTTGATATTTATTGACTGTATAGATTACGTGGCATTTAGGTTGTGAAGGATAAACCGTTGGTTATAGATAAATGTACCTAATATATTCTGTTTACTCGACGGGCTATTGCGATCGATTTGTTTGCGTACCGTTGTTTATTAAACCGCACGTTTTACAATGATGTACACAAAGCTAGCTACGCTAACGATATCTAGACACTTCTTGCTAGATGCTGGTACTCCAATAGAAAGTGAAAGTAATCTCTCTAGGACAACCCATTGTAGATACATTGTGATCGCAATGCCTAAAATTTCGCACTAACCGTTATGAAATTAGAAAATTGTATCATCAGTTAGTTTCCTTGACGTATCGTCGATGGACAGTGATCTCATGTTCCGAACACGAAAGTAAAAATCGTATCCATGATGGGATTAACACTTTGGCTTCGGGGTGATCTCGAAGTAACTGTTACATATTTTTCAATAATTGAAATTTTAAGAAAAGGTATAAATTGTTGGGTTCATATTATAATTTATAGATTTTAATATTAACAATTGTCAGTGATTTCCAGTGTTTTAACGTGTAACATATTATCAAAGGTTGTATTTATAGTGTATGTTGAACTGTGATAGTATTTATACCAGTGTTCATAATGAAGAAATAAAATAATTAATTTAAAACGTATACGAATGTTCTAATTCAAAAATTATTGGCGGTATTTACGATCGATTTATAATGTACTATAAATTGAAGAAATAAATCTATAATACATTACAAATCGTTTATGAATGTATAATATATGTAGGTACAAAATTTACATATTGAAATTGAAGACTTTCAAAGAATAAATAAATTTTATTTAAATAGCGATGAATTTTCTTTTAAGAGAGTAAAATTTGTTAATACTGTTATTATTTGTTATATGCATACTGCGTCATCCGAAGTCAAAGTGTTAGAAACGTTCAAAATTGTTGAACAGGCCATCGCATGTAGATCTCGCGGTGTATCGGGAATTATCACGAAGATATCATAATTCATTGATGGGAGATACGACGTTAAATGTATTATCACGAAACTGTTTCTTTGGAAACAGACGTTTACATTCTTTCGCGGATCGTGCAATGAACGAACAGTCTCGGTGAAAGTCGTCTTTAAGTATTCGCAAACTTCCACGTGAAGTTTCTGTCAAAATATATATATATATATATATATTTTTTTTTTCTCCGTAAAAATTTACATCTATGTAACTTATCGATATGCACCCAAAGCTTATCGTTATAAAGCGAATATGTATATCTGACTTAGAAGAAAATCGTTTAGACACGGAGACGAGAGCGTGCGCCGAAGAGCGTACAATTAGTGATTATAGACACATAAATTGGTCGACTTTTTCATTGGTGGAGTCACAAACACACTTACCAAAGAGCGCGAGACGAAGATTCGAAATTCGAGTTTCTTACAGAAAGCCGTATGTTTGTTTAGGCGGCCGATTAATATTATTATTGTACACTTACGCATATGCAATCAGCGGTTAATGGTCCTTTGATTTCACAATCGACCTTCGCGCGTTACCTAACGTTGCCGATTATATTCGAGTATTAAATCGATCGCTTCACCGTGCAATACAAAGCGCACCAAAACCGATGGACAAATGTTTAATTGTTGGGCCGACGTTTTTTTCTTTTTTTTTTTTGTAAAAACGTATCTCAAACCAAATGCATTCTTCGGTTTGTTCGTACAAATATTTATTATTCTACGTTCGTATCACTACGTTTAGCTTAGAATGTGGAAAAAGTTTTGTTGTTGTTTTAGCTATTGTAGTGTGTGCACGACTGGGAAAGAGGTGGTTTCACGTAAAAAAAGATAAATCAAAAGTGTAAAATATTCTGTAGAATATTCTATAATATTGTGTAGAATATTTTGTTACGAAGTATCGTTATCGAAAAAAAGGCTAAGGTAGATGCTTAGAAGATAACGCGGTCCCCGTTTTAATAAATATATTTGTGTTATACTCCAAAATGTTTGTTTGTATCATCAGAATATATACTAAATGGAGTATTTGCACTTTGTTTTTGCACATTTTTCGAAAGTAAAAATTCGTAGCAGAAAATTTCGATCTACATTTTCGATTCGTTTAATTACGGTTAACCACATCCTCGTTAGTTGTGCTATACAGGGTGAGGCACTTAAAATCGACCGTTTAAAATTCATAGACACTGAATAATTCGCTTTCTTTTAATATTAGAAGAAAGAAGTTGGAACAAGAGTTGTTTGAGTTCAAGGGACACGTAATATGCTGCTAATCTTTTGTTTATCAGTGAAGGCGTATAAGATCGTCAATTCTGGTTTGATTTTTTAATGGAACGATACAGTTTCTTATATATGTACATTCTGTTAAATCGTTTCAAGATGAGTTAGACAGGTCATCTGTTTTAAATACCTCATCCTCCATGTTTCAGGACATCGTGCATTGTTATCGTGTTAGTGTTTGTTTATATAGAAATTTCGCAATTTTTAAGACCTCTCTTAACAATACTTTGCAAGAAACCAAAGCACCATTGAACGTTATATACTTCGATACGACATCAACACGGTTATTACGTCTAGCATGTACACACCTTTTAAACACATTAGGTAGATCTCTCATATCTGACATCGGTATACATTCATCATAATCGCGTTTAATTTTAATTAGTAATTAGTTCATTTCACTGGAGTGATCCTCGATCCGTACATATCCGAAAAATAATTTATTTTCAATAGACCGTATTTATACGTAACGGAATCGATTGAATATCATTTCCCTTATATAAAGGAGGACACTTTTGCGTCGTATGTACAACGGATAAATTAATTTTTAAAACGAGCACACGTAACAATTTTATTTTTATGGTGTCACTTAAAACATTGATGTCTAGCTATCGATCGATCCAGCAAAATAGAACTATATCGATAATGTTACATACGACATGCTATATAAAAATTTTACAGAAACACTTACAAATGTATGCTAATATATGCACTTGCACACATGTAAAAACTTTCAAAATCTATTTGGCACTCGCCTAGTTTTTTCAAAAAAGACGAGCACACTTGCTATATTCATCAATTCAACGACATTGCATCTGAGTGTAGCTTTACTCGTTCGCTAGACATACGGTTGCTTTACACTACATCTTAAATTTTCCTTACGTTAGTACGATAATTGGTCTAAGAAGGTATTGTTTGCGTAAAAAATATCAATTGTGGCTTTGCGACTGAATTGTCCCAAGATAATCGTAAATATCTTTGTTATAGAGTGTATAGTTATTGTAAATAGAATTTGACCAGTCAGTTTTTGGAAAACAAGCAACTTAATGATTAATATACGTACGTGTAATATATGTATATGTATATGTATATGTATATGTATATGTATATGTATATGTATATGTATATATATGTATATGTATTAGTAGATTTTAGATTGATTTTGGTCTTCGTATCGTCAATACTATAAATATAATACAATAAATCGACGTTGTAAAAGGAATACTAGCGTTTTCGACACAATTTTGATCTTCGAATATTCGATAACACAGTTTTTGATTCGTAGCACACGGAAATGTTTGATTATTCGATGGTTTATTCGATTCGTTCGTCGTAATAAAATTATAGGGAAATACATCCGTGTGCTGGAGAATGAAATCGTGATGAATAATAACAAATAAACAGCAATTTATCAAGCTGTAGTGTCGTCATTTGTGTTGTGAAACTTGTTTAGATACGGTACATTTTATTATATACACAAGTTATAGTGTAAGATAAATATCTACGACAAAAGTGTTACCTTAAATAGTCAGTATGTGTCTTTACGTAGATTTGCTGGATGCAGACAAAAAGGTTTCAACGTATGTTTTAATAGATTCACATACAATGATTTCTCAAATCATTATTATTTTGATTTTCTAATTTTCATTAATTAGCGTCTGTTCAAACTTGATGCTGTTTGAATTGCTTTTATCACGGAAACATTTTTCGACGGAAAATGTACAAGGTGGCCGCAGACAGGTGGCGCATTGAGATGTAGGATGATTCTTTGTGCAAAAGTAAAGCGAAAACGTAGCGTCTTCCTCGATGCGAGCCTTCGATTTTTAGAAAATCGATTTTTGATAATAACTTGGGTAACGAGTCTGCCCGTTGCATATTGGGTTGTTTGAAAAGTCCATGCTGATTTTTGGATGGTGGTACAGGTCTGAATATATATCAGGAATGGTTGAAAACAATATGGACCAACATCTAACATTGGAGAAAACCTCATAAGAAACTGTCGCTAATAATCAAAGGTTAATGCGACGTTAAATATGTAATAAAAAAAATGACATATATATGTTACGGTATATGTAATAAATTGGGAATTATGCATAATTTCCACTAATGTTCGTAAACGTGATAAATTATGTAATATTTATCAAATTGACCGGTGATTTTATATAATTCCCAACTCGAAATGTGATAAACTTGTTAACGCATATGCTGTCGACACGGAAATACTGTCTGAGTAGGTTTGGACCTAATTTTTCAGATTTAACCCTAATCCTACTTCAGGGTTACTGTCACGCGAGAGGCAATAATAATATTTTATCATTTACAACTTAAAATTCAATTAATTGTTATTTTAAGTCACATGGATGTAGCGTGAACATTTATTCTAATCGTCTATTTCTAGTATTCATGCATCGATTTGCTGATTTAGTCTAATACGCATTTAGCCATTAAAGGGTTGGGGTTATAACGGTTGGAATAACATTTGAAGGGTCTCGTGGCAAGTGTCTGGCTGGAGGTCGATAAATTGAAATTTTCAAAATTGTTGAAAAGTTAAAAAATTTTAATATTTCAAAAGTGCGTCGGATCAAAAATCTAAGTGCATTAAGTTGTCTAAACGGGGGATGTAACCCTAATAGACAGCTCGCATCAGTGACAAACTGGCTGAAAACGCTGTTTTTAGCCCTTTTTCCCATCGAAATACAGTTTTGCGACGATTATCAGATTTCAAGTGTTGAAGTAGGCTTAGGAATAGGTCTGGAAAATTAAGTCCAAATCTACGCAGACAGTATTTCCGTGTACACAGCGTATGCATTAACAATATTATCACATTCCCTATTACGAGTTGGGGATTAAATAAAATCGCCGGTCAATTTGATAGATGTTCCATAATTTATCACATTTATCAACTTTAGTGGGGATTATGTATAATCACCGCATTTATCACATTCACCGTAACATATACATCCTTTAAAAAGTGGAATGGTTGTGGAACAAAATGGTGCCTACGTAATTCAATAAATACATATCAAAATTCAAATGTGCCTTTAAATTTTTCTCAAAAATTGGCACAAACTTTCTGGAGAACCCAATACTTATTACCTTTTAGTTGTGTCGATGTTTGTGAACATTGACAGCGATACGATACGTCTGTTCGAACCTCTTTAGTTAGTTAGCATATTAATGTTTGCCAAAATCAGTGCAAGTAGAAGTGGCGAGAAATAAACATTAGCCGAATCGTACTCAATTTTTAAATTTGATTTCTTTGAAGACAAAGGTTCCTAGCAAAAAATGTTTTTTAACATTTCAAATTTAATATTGTACGAAGAATTACCCTATTCAAAGCTGTATCACTCGCCCGCTCCAATCTTGTATAAATGTAAAATTATTACAAAATACGTAATAGTTTAAGTATCGTTCGTGCAAGCTCACGTTTCGAATCGATGGAATAGAAATGAATACTCCTCGAAAAATATTTTCTTTTCCGCAAAATTTAATTTTCAAATGTAAAAAATTGATCTCATCTTGACATGCCATGATTTATTTTATTTTAACAGTATATTTTATCAAAGTATAAATTACTTTCCGAGTATTACACACCACATTTATTATGTCTATGTATGCCTGTACCCAGCATTTCTGTGGATAGCATGTAGTATGTATGTAATATTGTATTCTGTTTGATTCGCTATTTATCGTGACGTGTTTTGATTGGAATGTAACATTGGTTCAACATACATGGGACTAGTGTGTAGGGGTTACTAGGCACCGTCACACATTGAAAGGGGCCCAAATCTTGAAAGTGGATCCTCGTGTCGTCTCAATGTGTGTCGTGCATTATACTTTGCATTTTGATTTCGAGCTATCAGCCATTTTCCTTATATATTACTTAGGTGGTAGATTATTCGTATCTTTACGTCTAGATCTTAACGATAAAACGCGCAATAGATTCTTAAAGGCTGTTAAGTGTTCTTTTGTCTGAAACGAAAATCGATATCACAATAGCGTGTGTAATAAAATAAATATTTTCGCGAAAAATACTTGTTTTCCGAAATGTCGCGTGAACTCTGATTAATCACTATGTATCAAACGTTATTCGTCTAATCGAGACTAAGCGATGTGTCGTGATTTGTTATGTGCCATCGAAATTTCACCTTTGAGGTCGAGCGTAAATGTAGAATTACTCGAGGCGGTGGTACGTTAAAAAATGAGATTTTTTTCCAAGTAAGACCTTGTTCGCAATTTGAAAATTTTTGACCATTTTCACTGTAGTTATTCGATGACAGATTCAAGCTACGCTCATTTGAAAATTTTGTGTAAGGTCAGGAAACTATTTTGATTTCTAGTTTTCTATGCTATAGTTATCCATGTATCCGATGACGCGTATTTTTAGAAAATTAATTATACGCTTCAAAAATTTGGTCTTTTCTACGTTCATTAATCGCAGAAATTTATAACTCATTGCCAGCAGGTCTCGCATAATTAAAATGTTGAATCCCATTAACGTATTCAAAGGTGTTAACTTTACGAAGATATATGCGTAAAGTTTATAAGTATTTAGTTAATTATACGGAACGTGGCGTTCTTGCGAATTTTCCAAGTTTTGCGTATTTAAAATAATAGTTCTTTACATAATGTCTTCATGCATTTTGTAAACTTTCGTAAGACGTAACGTTTAAATGAAGTAACTTATTTTAAATTCTGTAATGATGTGATGACGACATGTGCATTAAAAATGCACACACGTATGGATATGTGTTTGTTTGCGAGTGGCGCATGCATTTTTACGTTCATACTATGTATGCTAATATGAGAATGAAGATATGTCTCTTATGTCGAAGTAACACTTATATAATTGTAAGTACAACTCCTTACATTCCTGCTTAATATGTAATAATAACGTTATATGAGACTTATGACTGTCATGGTTGCAATATACACGGTAGGTAATTTTTGTTTGAAGACGTACAGCAGGAATGCACTTTTGTGGAAGTCTTTCGACAGACGTAAAAGAAGCTCGTGTGAGACTTTACATATTAACGAACTGCTTCCTGTGCGAACGAACATATTCGTGGCAACATTTTTAATCCTCGCTAACCTAACAGAGACATGTTTATATACATATATCCAGCCTAAACTAAGCTTAACTTTACCAAGATCCAAAATTTCACTGTGCGTGGTAGAGACGATCGACGAATAAGCATATCTCGCGTTTGAATTATGAAACGAAGAAAGGATTAAATTATACGCTAATTTATTTCAAGTGTTTACTATGGATGAAAAAATTACTTGTATATAAGTACAGGACGATGACAACGTTAAGCTTAGTTTCGTTTACGTCATCGTTCCTCGCGATCCTTTTCTCTGCGCGATTCTTAAAAATAATAAAATACCGTCCGTAGTTTACTTTTGAACGCTAACGAGATTCCAGCAATTTTCAGAAACCCAAGAGAATGTAAACAATCGGTGCACGTAATTTCTGCTTCGACAACATCCATTTGATACATTAATTATGCTATCACATATAACATCAATCATTAGTAAGTTAACGATTTTATATCTAGTAGTTTGCAGTACAGTCGAAGCAAAAATTCTTCGGTGGCATGAGACGTGTGGTTGTCCGTAAAATAGTGTCTGGTGCAAGATAAATATAGCATTTTACTATGTTGCTACTGTTTGTCCTGTTTGTAGGTAAAGAGAGGTCTCCTTTGCGCAACAAACTATTATAGGTTCACGATATTCATCGACGACGTCGCGTATTACGAGAATTCAATAGCATGAAGCAGAATATCGCGTTTTCACATTTAGTTCTTTTAATATACATAGTTTCATTTTCGCATCAGATATGGACAAAATTCATGTTCAGAAAATTCTTTCGAACAACGAACAAAATATAAATTATTTTTGATCAATTATTCGTTCTGCAAAGAATAGAATTTGCATTATACAGGGTGTACAAAAAATGTTGGAGGTCCGTGAAAGGGGTGGTTCAGGGGATGATTTGAAACCATTATTACCTTAGCGAAAATGCTGTTTGAGGCTTCGTTAACGAGATATTAACAGAAAACACCGACCAATCAGAACGCGAGTATGCCGGTGGAGCGCCCGCAGTAGCGTAGGCTACGTAATAGACAGCTGCAGTAGTATAGGCTACGAGATAGACACCTGCAGTAGCATAGGTCCGCGGTAGACAGCCGCAGTAGCATAGGCTACGTGCTAGACAGCCGCGCTCGTACGCTACCGCGAGCGCTTCATTGGCATACTCGCGCTCTGATTGGTCAGGATTTTCTGTTAATATCTCCTTAAGGGGGGAGTCTGGTCCAGCTAATGTATTTTTCTAATGCATATAATTTCCAGATATAATTAATTTGTGTTATTGAAACTTTTTTTTACATATAAAGGGACGTTCAAAGAAGAAAATTTGACAGTGTAGATTTAATTTGAATGTATACATATATACATAGATATAGTAGTCGCAAGGAAAGGATTCGATCAAAACGGTGGGATACGTGGAGCCCTGGGAAAACATCTGATAAGTAAAATCAGAAAATTTTTTCTTTAGTAGGTACGTAAAATGCGTATGAACCTCAATTTGCAAAAAAAATTGTTAATTGCGAAAATGGCCGCAAAAAACATGAAAATGAACGATACATGTCGGCCGTTATTTTGCAATAACTTTATGCTATAATAATAATTCATTAAGAGTCGAGGTTCATGAGCATATAAACTTAATTACCTTCAATTTAAGCGTTGAATCAAGTGAATCGGATAAAAATTCGATGAGCTATGCGTCCCACCGTTTTCACCGAATCCTTTCCTTGCGACTACTATATTTAAATATATATGTATACGTTCAAATTAAATTTACACTGTCAAATTTTCTTCTTTGAACGTCCCTTTATATGTAAAAAAAGTTTCAATAACATAAATTAATTATACCTGAAAATTATATGCATTAGAAAAATACATTAGCTGGACCAGACTTCCCCTCTTAACGAAGCCTAGGACAACATTTTCACTAAGGAAAAAGTTGTTTCAAATCACCCCCTGAACCACCCTTTTCAAGGATCTCCAACATTTTTGGGACACCCTGTAGAATGAAACAGCTTATACAAATTTTTCATTGAATTAAGTTAATTAAATATAAACAGAGGCTAATTAGAAGTTTGAACGAATGTTTTCTAGTTGTTTTTTGAATGTCTACATACTCTATGTATATGTATTATTAATAAATCCGTAGAGAGTTTCATAGTATGAATAAAAAAAAAGTTAATTAAATAAACCAAATATATTCAATGAATTATTTTCTAAGAATAAAAATTTACAAATTTTGTTGAATAAAATTCGTGAATTAATCGTTATAAGTTGTTTGTATTCATTATCCATCGATCGAATGAAATTTTGTCCATCTCTGCATCGTACAGTCCCGTGCACACGTATAATTTTACACGAACGCGCACACACTTATAAATCTATAGTTTGTCGGATTCCTTCTCGTTCACGACGCGACATTAGCTGCCTTAATAAAAATTTTACACCGCGCGTCGTAGTGTTTTCATGAATCGCGGCGGTATAACTTTGTATTTTGTGTTTCAACGTGCAAGCGGCTATTCCGATCGAAATCAGAAACTAAAGTGATCGGTTACGTTTCTCTTATGTTGGAACTATTTCTCATTCTGCTACTTTTAGTGCTTCAGTTGGAAAACAATCGTTTAATTTACAGTTCTTTTTTTTACGCCGTAAGTTTCATTTCATTTAAGACTTAAAATTAACGTACAATATAAATCTTGAAACTACAATCTTCCTTCCTATTTTATTCGTAACAAAAATCTCGAGCAAACAATATTTCTTTAAAATCGTGTTACGAAATAAAGGAAGTGAAATTTTCTTATGTCGTCGCGTAGCATAGTCACCAAGTAGCAGAATTTTCGTGGCCGATTCCACTACAAATATTTACGACTACAGGTATCACTAACTCTGTTTCAACATATGAAGGGCTTCTAAGAAATCTTCCCCTTAATTGTAAATGTTCCGACAAAATCCTACCCTTTCGGTTTGCTTTTCTTCAACCGACGATGTTATCTCATTTTGTCGTTTTATATATGTTCATTTATATTACGACAGATTATTCGATCAATGAGCAAAATTAACGTAAATATAACACATGATTGGGTAACTAATTGCTGCGCGTAAATTTGGATCGTTTGAATTTAATCAGCCGAAGGAATAAATTATTCAGTTATAGTGAGATTAACATAAACCGAAGGGTGCTTCTACGGAGAGACGAGTTTGAAATAAATTTACTAAATTTTTGGTGATCGACCACCGAACGAAGGAATACTTTTTCGAGGCTTGTTTATCTAGTTCACCCCCTTCACCAACGACCACGCTACCACCTGTTGCAAATAGAAGAATTTTACAAGGTCATGCGTGGCGAACGGTGGAGGGGGTCCGGCCGCTATGCTTGGTCCACTTCGTGACAAACCTCCATATAGTCTGGGTTGTGCATTATGTCCTTTATCATGTCCTTTAGTATCGGGTAACGAGGAAAGATTGGGTACATCTTCGAACCGTTGTACTCCTCCTGCAGCAAACAATGCGTTCGTTATACAAAAGTAATAAGCTCGATTAACGTGTTCCGAATTTTTTCTCGTGACTTTAAAAATAAAAGAAAGTAGCTGGTTGGAAAACTTGCATGTATTTTCTATTTAAAACTTTCGAAGGTTTAGGTCACGCGTTAATATTAAAATTAACAGGTCAAATATTGCGGGAATTTTTTGTTATGTATTTGTTGCAAGGTATTCAGGGGGTGCGTAACATGGATTTCAAAAATCATTGAAATACGTATGATCTTAAAATATTAGGTGTACAAATAAGTTCGGTGTCTTTACATGTATTCACTTGTAATTATATTTCCGAAAAGTGGAAGAAGACAAGATGGTGATTACTTTGAAACATAAACTGTATTCCTTTTGCTTATAAATAAACATCGAGTATATGATAAAAAGGCACCGAACTTATTTGTACACCTAATAAATCGGGTGTTAACAAATATGTGGGACATTTTTTTCAGAATCAAGTCTTCATACCAGTATGTACAGTAAAGTTTCCTTACATGCACAAGCTCGGGACTGAACTTGTGCGTCAATCGTAGTTCATATATTTTCTGATGTTTGCCGACGAGCTTCGAACGTAGAGAAGAACAGCGAATCAAGAAGAGAACGTAGCGAAAACACCAGGATATGTCGGTGAGTTTTATCATTGCATTAGCATTGTTTCACCGAGATATCCGATCCCAGATCATGTTACACTACTCAGTGATGGGGATGGTTCATGTGCATTTATCGTAGAGAAATTTATGCCTTTAAGGAGACTTTACTGTAAATCGAAAAGTCCCTTACCATTTTGCCATCTGACGCTTCGTTGTTGAGATATAAGCGGTTGACAGGTGTGACTTCCGGCGCGGGCTGTTTAAATTCTTGTCAGCTAAACGCGCGGTCGCACATAGACGCACTCATACGCGAGAAAGACGCACCGATGCACACAAAAAAAATTAAAAAAGAAATTACCTCAGATCGCAAAACGATAAAGGATTTTTCGATTTATACTGATATGAAGACTTGATTTTGAAAAACGGTCACATATTTGTTAACACTCTGTATACATTGTATTCTATAACGAGGAAAGGGAGATGTGTGATATCGATGCGTTGGATCAGTAAAGGACCAGACCGTTGTACGTAAACAGTAAAAGACAATAGAACGCCAATATAAATACAGGTAAAGATAACGTAGTTCCAAGGGTTACACATAATACGCAGTATGATTTGACTTGGTGGTCAGTCGGGCATATGCGGTTTATGATAAGCACATGTTTTCTCTGATATAAGCACGGTCAGTCTGTTTTAATTTTCCATCATCTTGTAGCCAACTTTCTTTAAATAAATTGTCGAATTGTTCTTTATTCCAGTGGCGGCGTTCCATTATGTTCATTTTAACAGTAAACAGTGTTCTAAAATTTCAAAAGATCACCCTACACTTCGATACCGTTCTCTTTAGATGTTACTAATTTCGTTAATTTTCCGAATCAACTGAATCCTTTAGTAGACATATTTTTTAATGTCTACATTTTAAAAATACGGACGAAGAAATAGATTCCTTGAAAGTTCTAGACCAAAATACTGTTTTTAGTATCACTGTAAATATTTTTCATTGAAACGTTACTTTCATCGTTCTTAACAGTTTATCTACCGGGCTATTTAGAAACAGTCTTTAATTCAAAAAAGAATTTTCTACAGTAGCATGTGCCAATCTAGGCTGACAATAATTCCTCCATACTGTTACTGGGTACATTGACAGCCAAGTCTGTTTCTAAACACTGATCATTGTAAGTAGACAACCATCGACACAGCAAATAAATTCGAATAGCTAAATACTGCAATTAAAAAGCTTATACATAAGCTCCCGGTAAATAAAGCGTTAAGAAAACGGCTTTAACTCTACTGAATAGAAAATTTGCTTCGACGAATGTCAAGATATCGAGCATTTGAATTGGCCACCGATGTAATGCGGTTTACCATATTATATGTAGTTGTACGATAGCGTGAAAGAGTATTTTCAGCTCGAGGCTATGTCATTGTCGGAGAAAGAGTCCCATAAGCTTCCGAACAGCAAAAGTAACGACTACTTTTTTCATCGTATCGGGTAGCCTCTCGTGGTTAGCTTGCTTTGACATTGAAAGGAGGAGAAATGAAAGCGAACGTGGTGAATAGGTAGAGAATAATGGCGATGCACGAGGCGTTTCGGAGCAAGCTTTTACCGATGTCGGTGCTTCTGATTGAAAGATGGTTTCATAGAATGTTTACCAGCATGTTGAGATTCAAGGAGAGGATAAAGGAACAATGTCGTTGTGCTTGATGCACTCGGTTATAAGTACCTTCAAATCTCGGATGAGATTTCTGAGTCCTGTGTATTTCTTCAGCAGTCTGTACAGATCATTAGTCATTTGCGTGTTCTCTGCTTCGATCTGGGCTGTTGTCATACCTGCACGTGAGAAAAGAAATGTGAATTTATTAATCTTTATAGGAAGCAGATGGTATGCTTAAGTTATTTCTAATGGCATATGTAGTATTACTTATGCTGCAACTACTGGCCAGTGTAATTAGAAAATTATATAAAATTAATTTACATCATTTCACCGTTACAGTGAACAAGCTTAGACGTTCTAATGTAATCAATTAAAAATATTCCTTTACTTATCACTCCATTAGTTCAAAGTTACTATTTCTTACATTAATTAAATATTTAGTACCTTTCTTATAAACGTATCATAATTTGATATACACATTTGATATTATGAATCGAAGTTTAAAATAACTTTATTTATAAATTGATATTATTTACGTATCACAAGTTATCAAAAACATTATTAATGAATCATAGAAGCAAATAGCGAAGGATGTTTTTATTGGAATATCATGGCGTTGCTTTTAGTATCGTTTGAAAGCGTGGAATAATACTGAATGACAGCAGAGCTATAATACAATAACTGATCTCTCCTTGCTCCCATCGAGCACGTATGATAGAAGATAATATATTATTCATGCCTGGGAAGTTTCCAAGAGACAGGACAGCCATCGCATAGTATCCGTTTCGTATAATTTGTGCAAAGAAAACACTGTTCCTTCACTCGAGACGAATAGTTGCCTGTTTGTTCGAATTTTATTCTCTATGTTTGCGTGCTTTTCATTCATGTTCAAGGAAACAGGATCATAAATTTTGTTTGCTACATACAATTCCAGCAATAATATTTCCGGAAACGTACAAATATTATATTATGTTCACTAATTGAAATAAATCCTCTTGTAGAAGAGACATTATACTATCTATTTGTTTCTCGAGAACAGTGCAATTATTAAAAATTACACAAATAATCTTAGAATACGTTTACTTTACTTTGTCAAAAAACATATGGAATAACAATCTGTAACTTCGAGATGCAATTAAAATTTTATCTTTGAATTAATTAAACATTTATAATGTATATAGTGATACTTAGTATTCGCTTAAATATTAATATCATTCGCGGTTCAGAATAAGTATTCAATGAAGACATCAATCGTGGGAAATTTTTCTATATTTTGATATTTATTGGTTGAAATAATTAAAAATTAATTTCTAAAAACAGTAAATTAACCCTTTACACTCGAGGCCTTTTTTCTGGTATCTGCCAGCAACTCCAGATGTTTCTTAGCGTTTTATTGCCATGAATTCTAAACTATCTATGTGGATTTGAGAATAAAGTCACCTTTACCTCGCCGACAATCATTTTTTCGACACTTCGAGCTCCAAAGAAATTAAACCTAAAGAAACATTAGATATTGTAGATTTGCTGCGTGAAATCTAATGGCGACTGAAAGTTACCTCTCGAATGCAAAGAGTTAATAATTAACAATACTTGTTGAAGCAATTGTGGGGAATATGGTTCTGCTGTAATATTAATGTTTCGTGAATTATTTTCTCGATGGATCCAACGAGCCCTTGAATCGACCATAACGTGGTTCACTGTTCAACTCTTTCCCGATTATTCATCAACAAGCCACCCGTGAGTCCCATGATTGTCGCAGATACGTATACGAGGAGCGAGGATGCATTCATCTATGATCTTTCGGTCGATATGGATTTTGCGATCGCGTGGGCGTGTCTCGCGTCGGTCGTATTTATTTCTGTTTCGAATTACTAATATTTTCTTGATTTTCGTAGCTAGGTATTGCGTCGAACGAAGACAGTGCTTCCCCGGTGGAAACCTTAGTTCTAAGTCGCGTTAGAATATAAGTTAGATTAAGCTAAGTTAGTTTTAAGGTCTGCGTGTACGAATGTCTGTCCTCTGCCAAATAATTATTAATCATTTGTTCAATTCTTTTGTTTGTTCGTAGGCCGTGGTGGTTATAAGATTATAAGAAAGATTATAAGAAGAAGAATTGTTCTTTGTATACTATCAGAGTCATTCCGCGCGAAATCGGACACTAAATGGAGCAATATCTCAGATTTTGTCCTAAATTGTTATAAATAATATTACAAGTATTAATATTTATACATTTATTAATAATTGCAATTGAAAAAGTATCAGTTCGTAATAATTATTTATTCTCCGGATTATTAAACAATATTTAAAATAAAACGTTTTCAAACACTTGTAAAATCTATAATTTGATAATTTTGAAAAGTCCTTTGAGTACTACGTGTAAATATCTCCAAATATAGCAGCACACTCAAATCTGCACAAAATCTGAGATGCTGCTCCATTTAGTGCCCGATTTCGAGTGAAGCAATCTAATTTCGATTGTAATTTCAACTTACTTTCGAGTCTCTCTATGCGTTCTCTCTTGGTCTCCGCTTCTTCGGCTAGGCGAGCCGAGGTTTTTACGCCCTCGCCGCTTTTGTGGGTCTTTTCCATGATGGAGCATGCGCGGAGGACAAAGGCTGGCACCGTTTCTTGTTTTTCCTGCTTCGGTATATCCACCAGCGTCCAGTATTGGGTCTCTAACTTAATCACGTCCTGGAAAGGTAAAACCGCAGACACGCTTTATACATATAGCAAATCCCGTAGAGAAAGAACTGCAAGGAGCTAGAGCAAAGAGAGGAATTAAGTGGTCGGCTACCTTCAGGCACCCGATCTTTTTCATCCGCAGTGACACTTTCCACGAAACAAGTTCCGACAGAGAAATCCGCCGTCTTTATTCTTTATCCCGAGTGATCTAAGATTTATCCCGTGAGTGTGTTACTTCTCGCTAGAGACTGAATTATTTCTCAACGCCGCCGATATCGCACCCTGGTGGGCAGTTAACATCTTAACATTCTTAACACGTTGGTCGCCACGTCACAGAGTGCCGAATAAGTGGAAAAAATTCAATATTAATATATATCACAATGTGAGGCAGATTTCTATCGTAGAAAATGTGTGTCAGCGTGGAAATTGTTATAAATAATCGTGTATCAATCATTTGTATCCATAATATAATCTTTATCTTTAAACAAATATACAGAAAAAACGGTAAAAAATATCCTGTGTTCTCAACATATTTGGATACATTATTTGTTATATTTTAAGAAACTTATAAGTTTTTTTTGCAAATACTTGCAACGTTCGGTTTTACATAATTTTTAATAAGGGACCGTACTGTTGGTGTAAGGTCACAATTGGAAGTAAAAAATTCTAATTTAATTGATTTATGGATTTCTATAAAAATTATTTTTCACATCCTCAGCCAAAATGAAGCATATTGTGTTAAATAACATATGGGTGCAACTTCTATTATTTATGAGAAAAAAATTCCTAAAGAATTCGAAATATGGACTACTAAAGCGACAATTTTACAATATTACATCATTTTCCTGTATGATAATCATAAACTCACACATACCGTTGCATTCAGAATAAAAAAACGCTTACTGATAGAGAAACGCTCTTACTGATCCAGAAATAAATCAAAATTTTCAAAAATTTCGAGGGGGGGGGGGGGTAATTTAAAAAAAATTTGTTTCTTTTAAATTTGTTGATACTGGTTTATAGCCCTCTAAAAACAGTGTAATGTTTGCTTGAACATTTTTTTGAAATCTCTAATCGTTTCCGAGTAAAAGTAAAAGGGGCGGGTCGGACAAAAGGGTTAATTTCTCCCTCAAAACGCACAAGTCGCATATACTGAGAATTGTGTAACTCATAAGAAGGTCCCACAAACAAGTATACAAAGTTTCATCAAAATCGGGGTTTGTTAATTTTTTGTTAAATTTGTTAATTTTGTTGTTATTTTATTAATGTTTATGGTTAATTTTAATTTTTTTTTGTGAATAAATGGCAATATATTTATATTAGCAATGAAATTTTAATTTTTGTCCACAATTTTGCTATTTCTCCGCACTGTGGGTCACCCGGAAATAGGTGACGAAACTTTTCAGTAGAGAATTAAAAGAATTACTACTAGTTATAATTTTAAAAGTTCTTGTATCAAATATTTTCTATTTCTAAATTCAAATAAAACTTTGACTTTATTTCTTACTGGACGTTTGAATCAAATTACGAAGTTTGGTATTACTTGTTAACGATATTTTGATGAATTCCGATCAATATTAATAGTGAATATTGATTGCATTCATATATTATTCAAATGTAATTTACTATGCAAATATGCACCTTGTTCTTAATTAAATTTGAATAATCGGGGGAGTATGGTAATTAGATATTTTGGCATCGAACCGTTTGATTTGTTTGTCCAATTAAGTGGGATACTCTTTTAAACAATTAAAACCGTATATGTTGTAGAACATTATTTGATTTTGTTGTTCAAGATTGAGTTGAAACACTGCTTTCAATATTTATCTGTTTAAGATCTCCTGGCGATTTAGAAGTTTATAATTTATTAGATGTTCTGTTTAAACGCAAGTTATAAATTACTGAATATAAAGTCATAGAATTATTTTCTACACCTAATATTAAGTGTTGTGAGTATTCTTCCATAAAATATCTAATATTTACGACTTATTATTGCTGCTTTTCCTGTTTATAATTTGTAATAGTTGCGAATTACAAGTATTTAATACCGATTTAGAATGAGGAAAGTGTTTTAGATTTACAAGTAAGAGGACATCGCACTTTTCTTTCTTAATTTGCTTTTCGCGACTCGAGGAGCGACGAAAATGGACGAAAATGAACGAAAATGTTTTTCAAAACATTTATACAGTCTTAGAACGTCGACAGACATTGGCTTTGTATTTCTGAGCGTGAAGTGTCCTGGGGCTGAAAATTTAGCGACCAGATGGGAATAAAGGAGACCAATAAGGTTTTATTGCTCTTTGTTTCCGGGGCAACCGTGGACCCACCAGATTAGGAGCAATCCTTTGCTATCTTTCTACGTATACCCTTGTTTATCTACAATTCACGATGGCGAATTCAAGCAGAATTGTTTCAATGTTTAGTTGTACACTACTACTACTTGAAAGAAGAAGATTTTTTAAAAGAACGTATAATTCTTTGGCGATAAGAAATCTTCACTTTAGAGTAAAAGTATCATGCAGCTTTTTGAAGGATGAAATATATATTTATTACATTAGACATTATATTAGATATAATAAACATTAATAGAATTTATTTAAGTGTTGAAAAAACAGTAAAAGAATTTGTAATAAGCTACGTGCAGTCGTTAATAAAATTGTAAAAGTAAGAAATAATGTCGATCTAAGAAAACACAAGAACAAACTAATTAGTCAATGCTATTTTGTACATCACTTCACTTTTGACAAATTAATTAACAAATTATTTAACAATTATTGCAGCGTTTCGAAGTCTTTGATCGTCTGATTACTGATCACAAAATTCAATGTATTTCATAAAAAAAAATCACTTGTTGCGTTTCAATGCGATGCATTTTATTTTTTTACAAATATGTATGTACGTTGGGAAAAAACCGTTATAACTTTTCCTAGTAATTAATACTTTTTCAAAGAAATTTCAAAGAACGAGTTAAATTACTAAATTTCATTTAAAAAAAATTACTTTTCTACTAGAAAATAAAACATTGATATTTTTCTCACAGTAATCTACTATGGAAATTAATATTTTTTCTTTGTATGACATATGTATGTATATGAAAACAATGATCAAAATGTAAGAGAATTTCACAATAGTTTCTGATTACATCCTGAAGCAAAACTTGAATGTAAAAACTGTGTCTTATACAATACTTCCAACGACGCATGATGCATTAAAAATTTATTTTTAAATTTATTTTTAATATATGAAAATTTTAATTACGTCTATCCGCGTCATCTGAAGCCAAGGTGTTAATCGATATTGATGTATAATTTATTCATATAATGTATTTGTTAGGAAATATATCGACCGCGGCTTGGATCGTGACAGCGACATCGGCTGATGTCCATTGTTTTTATTGTTCCTTATGCGCTCTGCGTACGATCGTACGATGCGTACGATCGCGGCAATAGTCGAAATTCATTTATATGTGTATCTTTACGTAAATAAATATTTCCTTTATATAGTGTAAACCGCGCGTGAACAGTTCATCTACACCTTACCCACAAACCAAATCTGACGGTATTAATAAATTAATGTCAAGATATAAAATACAGGTTCGATTGAAATATTGATTCCATAGAGATTTTTGTTTCGTAATACGCTACGAACATTTATCTGGAAACACATCTGTCCGAAGAAGACACTTCAAATGTATTAATATTGTAATATTCAGTGATATTCAGTAATTTATAATGTTCAGAGAAATCTGGAAAAATATATGAAAATATTAATACACTTGTAGTATTAATATTTTTATATATTTTTCCAGATATCTCTGAACATCAACGTGAAATAATGATTACCTTAATCATAAGTTTTAGGAGGTTGTAACGTTGAAACACATTGCGGACTTGCTTGCTGTCAGTATACTTGCACATTAGTTCAACGAGGGCACGTTTAGCGATCTCGTAACTTCCATCCAGGCGTATCCTTACGATTCTTAGTCTTTCGTTTGTTTCAATCACTTCTTCTTTAGTTTGACCACCTGGAATCACAGAAATGACGATGAAATAATAATGTAATCAAATCCAAGTTCCTTAGATTACTTGCTTGATTATTAAAATAGTTGAAGAGCTATCTACTTACACAACTTTATACAGCATAACTACAAATGATCACCTACCATCGTATTATATGCATTTGTGGTTCAATTTGTAGTAATATAAAAGGATTGGTAATAAGTAATAAACTTTATAAATATTTCATTGGTATTCTTGATAGTTTATAATTTTAACTCCATGTGTGTATTTAAACGTTTACTATACCGTGGAACTTTTGCATAAAGGGTGGTCCAGTAATTATTAGCATTTTAATTAGTTTCGCGGCAATGGTAGTTAGGGTAAAATTGGTTAAGCAAACGTTTCAGGGTGTAGAAGTGGTTATAATCAAGAGTTGGTAAAAGTTCCTCTGTAGGTAAAGTCATTTTCGAAATATGAAACTCTGCTGTTTTAAATAATTTTTTTTTTAAATAGGATAATCTATTTCTATACTTATTTTCTGGTAGCATCTGTCGAGACAAATACATTAATTTATAAGAAGTTAGCGAAAGTCGAAGACACACAAATTTCATCTTCTAAGGTCATTTCAAGGTCACCGACATTGTATCATGAATTATTTACGTGTTCGATTACCAGAACAAATTTTTAAGACAGAATATAATACAAAATAAAGTGTATACAAATGTCTATATTATGTACATTATTTTTTAAAAATTAATTTTCGTTTTTGTATGTTTATTCGTGATATTAAAGGCTCTCATGCTTGAATAACCGTTACTTATTAACCTATATTTGTCACTTAAAAATTACTGATAATATATCGGCTTTCTATCGGTTCTCATTTTTCGTGAAAAAGATGAATAGGAACAATGACGTAATCAATAATATCGCACAAAGCGTTAAAATAATTGTTATTTTTACAGAATGCTGGATTTCATTTGGAAGGTGAAATTTTCGCCAATATTTTGTGCTAGAAGGTACATAAGCGTGGTCAATAATTCTGAAGCTCGTCATGTCTCGTAACAAGCATCGTCATTATTTCAGGGTATTCTCCATTCGTATGGTCGTCCTCTGTTTCAAAGTTAATAAGCGAGACAATCTCTACGTGCAGGCGCGTGTAAACATACGCGTTGTCCATTTACCAGCTAACTTGACAATATTGCTCACAGAGCAGTTCCGTGCGCGTCTAATGGAAAAATTAAAATTGCGGCCACGTTACCATGAATTTGTATCTATCTTAACTAAACGTTGCTTTCATAGTTTCTATGATACCCTCTGGCGAATTTGCGCGAATGCAACAATGAACCGAGGTGCGTTTGTATGCAGGCTAAAGGTCCCTCGTACTCTGATCATTTTTGTAACGTTCCCTACTATTAAATTTCATGGGAACTTTCGTCTCGTGTAAGTGGACAATTTAATTGGTTTGCTTGAGCTTTGTAGTTTACACAGTCGTTTGAAAGCGTTTTTCAGTACAGTTTGAAACAATCTGAATTTAAATTTCTGTCGAAAAGTTTTGTGTTTTATTATTTAGTAGATTATTAATAGTTTCATTAATAATTTCTATATCTGTAGATTTATTAAATTGTTATTTTTATTATGAAATAAAATTAATTTTAACATTCATAATTATTATCTTTCGAGGAATAGGAATTACACGATTATTATCAAGGTATTATTTTATATATTATACATTATTTTTTCATTACCTTTATTCATATTTATTTTTTATATTAGTTATAAATGTAAATAGAAACATGGGTATGAATTTATTTGTATCTATTATCTGTGTATATAAAAATGGATGTTTGCATGTACATATATTTATATATGATTGATAAACTTCGAAACTGTTTGACCGATCAACGCGAAACCTAGCACATATATGTATTTTGTCACAGAGAGGATTTTTATGCTATTCAATTTGTTGTAACTTGAACGAGTTCAATTCGAAATTTCAATATCTGTATACGGAGAATTAGAAATATCGATCCAAACATCTGTGTTACGAAGAACAAAAGGCAGACACTGACTGGTTTGCGAAAGTTCACGAACTGAACTGTTGGACTGTCAGTTGAATGCAAACGACATTCATGTTGTCGAACTGTTAGATTCTAGAACTGAAACCTTATTTTAGTAAAAATAACATATTAGAAGAACTAGAATAAAATAAATAAATAGAATAGAATAAATGGAAGAACAAGATACATGATTCACCGTGTATACGACACTACCCTCATTTAAAACAACAAATGGTTCCACTTCCAAATTTAAATTCAAGAAAACTATATTTCTATTGATCAGTTTAGGCGTGAAAAGGTAATAGACAGACAGAGTTAGTTTCGCATTGCTAATATTAGTATGGATTTGAAGTTATTCAAATGACTACAGTTTCCTGCGTGTCTTGCTTTCGCGATGACAATTAACAAAGCTCATGGGCAGTCACTGCGCGTTGCCGAATTTTTAGAAAATCCATGTTTTCCGGATGGTCAACTATATGTATGTTGCTTGCTCCAGAGTAGGGACACCAAAAAGTCGATACACAAAATAAAAAAACAAAAAATATTGTTTATCAACTCGCCTTATGCTAAATGTTAGCGTTAGTTTAAATTATTTTAAGATCATAATTTAAATTCAACTCAGTCTTAGCACGGGCGAAGCCGTGCCGAGGTTTGCTAGTTTATATATATATATATTATCATTTTTTATTAAAATTCCTATATTTTTATTTCATGGATGATTATTAAAGGCTCATGTTGAGGCTCCAGTTTTTGGATCAATAGTTTTAGCAGTTATTTTACTAAAAATAAGAACTCATGATTTATTACGTTATATACTTTGTTTTCATTATTAATTTTATTAATTTAAAAGTTTGATTAATAATTTTTAGATTAGTAGGAAGAATTATTATTAGAATTGTTTGTAATTGTTTGAAAGCGTTTATCACTACAGTTTGAAACAATCTGACCTTACAATAAACCCGAATTAATGGAAATTAATTGCACACGTAAGTGGACTCTATTTCGCTACTTTACACGGTATTAAGCACTATTAGTCATGTCACATTAATGATGTTACTCTATTCGAAAGGTTTGCGACTATTTGACGTGCAAACCGTACTTCCGGCGCATCGTTACGTCCATTGACCGAGTGTAAGAGCTTCTACTTCAATTCCATTCATGAAGCTAACGACCGACTAGCTGGCACATAGCCAATAGCTTATTTCTAACAGTTGGAACGACCATCTTCCTCCCAATTCTCTGGTATTACAACTCTACAAACAAGACCACGCTTCGAGAGTTCGACATCTAAGATAACAGTTTAAGTGAGAGTATTTACGGAAAAGTTAACTATCTCTGTTATATAACCTTGAATTAGTTCCCAAGATAACATTTGAAGATTAACATTTGATAATTTGTACTTTTATTATCTCTGCGATGTTCAATTTAATAATGTAGAATTATTTAATTGTATTAATAAGTATTTAAAAAAAAGTGAATTCAAGTAGCATCGTTTTTTAGTTAGTAATAATGTTTCGAAAAAATGTTTTTTATGGATCTCTTCAGGAATGAATAATTGTTACTTTAAAATTCAATTTCAAATAGCGATTATATCCGTTTTCAGCGATGTAATATTCTTAATATAAAAATATATCACAATTTTCGTGAAATGTAAAGAATATGAAAGTGAAATGCAAAATACATATAATATAATTGCGAATAGAGGAATACGCAGAAATTTATTTATTTGTAATGCACCCTGCAATTCTTTTTAAACTAAGTAATATAGAACAACGACTTACTTGAAGTTCCCTCATCCTTTACATCCTGGACGATTCTCCGAACACTTTGTGTAAATTTGCCCATGAGATTCGAGCTCGCTGAAAAAAATCAATAGCAATTATTTAAAATCCATCTACCACAGAAGTATGCATGAAAGTATTAACAAAGTATTTTATACAGTACATATTTGCAACGATAACGATACAAATTTCCGATGTCCAGCTTTAGAATTTGATTATTTTCATCAGTACTCGTTGTTAAAAATGTAAAATATCTGCCGGTCGCAAATGATAAAATCAATTTTTACTATAACCTATAAATTGAAAAGCCATACACTCCATAAGGTCATAACGTATCCATAAAGAAGTAAAGAAGCTTTGGGATTATGCTTTAATAAAACACAGATGATACGAAATGTATCCCTTTATTTCATTTTGATTAAAATTTGTCATGATTTACATTAAACGTGAAAAATAATCTCGTTTAATAGTTATATACAAAATCCTGAAGACTTTTTACTCACATTGATTAATGCTAAAACAAGCACAAGTAATTGATTTTAATGTTACTATGTGTTACAAATAAATTACACTCTCAGCATAATACAAATCACGCAACGCCACATTTCAGTTTATTCGTATGTAGTATACTTCCGAGTATTTGCCAGCATTTTGTGGTAAACAGGCTGTTTTCTGTTCGTTGAACGAGTAAGCAGTAAAATAAAAGTAGAGTATAAGGAATAGGAGATACGGTACACGTTTCGGAGAACGTAAACGTTTTCGTCAGAAGCGGAAATGTGGTCCGGTAGGAATTTACGTTGGTTGACATAAAATGCGATAGCGCGGAAAGGGAAATAAAGCTTCTTGGTCGTAAAACATAGAATTGTCCTGAAGACCACCCAAGTACCTTTTAAGGCATTCGAAGTTTTCCAGGCAGATAATCTACTGTCGAGATACTCTTGTTCGCGTTAAATTGCACCAGTTGCGCGAATATCCTCCCTGCATATTCATTACAATTCCTTTGTTTAGAATAATGGTTGCGCGTTCAGTTGTAGAATACTTTAGTGTTTCGGTATTTGGATAGCTCATTCATTCGCTGTCTCGTTCGCAGTTCGTGCGAATTTAAAGTCAACCCATTCAATTATGCAAAGTTGAGGGAGAGTTTTAGTCAGCACTTTGGAAATTTAGCTGAAAAACAAAATATAGTCCCTATCAAGCGCCTATTTGAATATATTCAAATGTTTACTTCACATTTCGAGTTCTCTCCAGTAAAGTTTTGTAGTATATGAATTTCATGTACAAAAAGCAAAACTAATGATGAAAAAAGACAAACGGAAATGTAACTTTTTGGAAAGGTGTATGTATAAGAGAAAAATGAAGCTTCAGCTTTGTTATTACAAAAAAGGCTCTCAAGAAAGACACGTTATGTTTAATAGAATATATCGAATAATTGAAATTGTTTTTCTTCAGGCCTCGTATTTTATTAAAATTTCACGGTTGTCATAATATTTTTAAAAAGAATATAAACAGAGAATTTTTGGTGTATATTTACAGCACGAAGAATAAGAAGAGTATATAAGATAGAAATGAAGTCGTAAGAATTGGGATTAATTTAAGTTCGTTAAATTGTTGTCTTTGTCTTTGTCTTTGTCCTCGTCGTTCGGGATATTTGTTATTTGCAAGAATGTAACCATGAATCGATTATGTAGAAATCAGGCAACAGTAGAAACTTTCTTGAATAACAGATAACATACAAAAGCAAGGAATAATAATTGATTTGCGAAATAACTTGTATAAAGTCTATCTCTTTTTAATATATAGTTACTTTAAAGCGATACAACATTTCATTTGCGATATTAAAATGTATATTCCTGCCAGGTCATATTGTCAAGAGTTACGTTTAACAGAGCATGAAGTTGAAATGATTTAATATCTCTCAGAAGGAGAAAAGGCTTCTTTTAATAGATACGTCGTTTCTGGATGCAATATTGGAACGGAAACGCCTTCGAAAAAAGACGAACGCGTGTAATGTAATGGTACGCGAGCTTGCTTATCAGACGTCTACGCGAGCACAGTTGAAATGATTTTATTAAAAATGTTTAGTATATTTATAGAATGAATTTATAAAACGAATTTGCAGAACCAAGTAGTATATGTTCAGTTGATCGTCTCTTTGTTCTCCTAAACTCATAATTCGAATTGTTTTTATTTAAATCGATTGGGAGATGAAAAAAAATTAAAGTAACACGTAAAGTAATAGAAAATCGTAAAATCTGTAAATTGTCTGAAAGGAGTGATTTTTTACTATTTTTGAAAGCAACTCGTATCAAATAATCTTTAATCGTTCAAAAGTTGTTCCTCGACCCATACAGACGCGAGAGAAACTTGACAGCGAGAATTGATGACGGCCAAGTAGATCTACGAACCTGCAAAAGTTGTAGGAAATCCATAGAAGAGAAGGGTGGAATTTCGTCGATTTTTAATAAAGTTCTTTCATAGGTAGTTCCGTTAAAGCCGAGTTCCAGAAGTTATCTAAGTAACTTTTCCAGCCCTATCGTATGACTGAAACACGTATCCGAGATTTTATTCAGAATGTTGTATATGAACACGCTTTTCCCATTAACTTTTCGTAAACTGTTGAATAGTTTCGAAAATTTTCGAAAATTCGAAACTCCATCGAGCTATGGTTCCCGTGTAATACAGAGAAGGCATACTTATACTTATCATTTTTAAAGCATATTTTCGACGAACCGTTAATTCTTTTTTTAAAATATTAATTAAATAGAATACTTAATTTCTTAGATTATGTTATATAGTCATAAATGCATTTTCTATGCTTTCCATTAGCAGACATATGCCAACTAATATTATTTTTGATAATTACATAGAAAAGTGTGCTCAACACCGATTTCGATGATTTTGAAATATGTTATTAAATTGATTATTCTGATCAAATTTTTCTAATACATGTCTGGTATCGCCTGGGACGCTTAATTTTCGAGATATTCATAAACAAAACTTTTGATAGAATAATATAGGTAATTAAAAAATAATTATACATAGGAAAAAGTTGTTCAGAATAATGAATTTGATAACATATTTCAAAATCATCGAAACCGGTGTTGAGCACCTTTTTCTGTATAGTTATCTTATCTTCATTCCACGAATATTCTCAACTAATCTAATTCAAGTCTGATATTTTATTTGAAATTCTGCATAGGTTTAAAAGGATTGCAGATTGCATGATTTCAGAATCTTCGTGTGAATAGTCTATAGAGAGAATTAAGTCTGCATTCATTCATTAATTTACCTCTGAAAGTAACGGTAGCGTTGCTTAATTGCAACAAATCAGCGATGAATTGCTGATAATTTGTTAACGAGGGTATCTTAAAGAATGCAATTTACTCTGGCATTGTATTCCAACAGTTGAACTCGTTTCCAAAGTCAACCTGAGGTCGCATTTACGAGAAAGAGAGCATTATCCGAGCTCGTTAAAAAAGAAAGTGATTTGCCTTCGCGTGCTTGGCTAGGTGCCAGCATGGGAATGCTCCGCAAACTTGCTCCACCGACACCGGCCTGAACAGTAATCTCGTTTAGGGGATGATTTTGTGATAGTTATCCGCCGCAGATTCCACTCACTTACGAGATATGAATTCATTCTCGCGATACCCTGGCCTTTTTTAAAGACATTACGTTGTTTTTCAATACGAAATGTTCGTAGGCGAAATATCAGGATCATTATTATTTATATCTCTCTTTTGTTTACTACACTTATCAATTTTCATTCTACTTATTACGTGTAAAAATAAATTCTGTGCTTCTGCATTTAATTATTTACAACTCTAGCTTACATAGATATACTTAGTCGTCATTTTGGTATATTAAAGTACCAACCCTTTAACATAAGTTTCAATCTAACGGTTGAAATGATAGCTATTACTATTATGCATCTATACTTTAGTAGCCATATAATTTTGTTTATCGTTACTCTCCTTGAATTATTATAATTATTTATATTATAACTTTCGTAATCTATTAGAAGAACAATAATAAGCAAAATTGTATGGCTATCAAATATTATCCATAGTTACATAGCGCACTGTACAATGTACTATATAATACAATGCACTATACAAGATCAACCTGTTATGTTATGCCGCCATTATTTCCGATAGTGCAATTAGAAAATGTTTTAGAAAAAAGTTTATCAGTTTTTGATGAGTTACATGTTTGCATATTTCTGAATCTGAAAAATTGCTTTTTACGTAAAAATGTAACGGTCACCTTGACTATTTTTTAAATAGAGCCGTTGCTGAGTCGAGACGAATTCAACGGTGTATTATGGTATGACCTTGAAATGACCTTGAACTCGACAATTTTGTAAAAATTTAATTTTAATGAAAAATTATTCCTTACAAAATAAATCAGGTTACATCAGATGTTAAAACTGCGATCCATTTTCTACGATACAGAGGTCTTTGCATTAGAAATTAGAAATATTAGAAAAAAGTCAAGACAACCTCTACATTTTTACGAAAATAGCATTTTTTCAGATTTAGAAATATGCGAACATATAACTCACCAAGAACTGATAAACATTTGTCTAAAACATGTTTTAATTGAACCAACAGAAATACCTAAATAATGGTGGCATAACTTAACAGATAGACCGTGTATAGCATAATGTGCTATATATTGTTTCTATTGCGAAGATGATATCGATTACGAAACCGAAAACGTAAAGCAATTGCTTAGAACTACGTACGTTCTTCTTTCAGTATTTGCTTAGCTTTGGTTTCTGTAGAGCGATTTCTTAGGAGATGTTAACGTAGACACGGGTAGACATTTTGAGGTAAGCAGGTGTCATCTGTGGATTGGCGTTATGCTCTCCTATCACGAAATAGTTGGAGCTATGTCATACGGAATTTGTCCCGCTTCGTGCCTTCGAGACTTTGGACATATTGAAATTCAGCGCGGTTCTCCGAGGTGGTTTCCCTATCTTCGACACTGCACTTTCTTTGCTCGGTACACATCTTCGGAAAATAAGAATATAAAGTGGAACTTGTTTGAAGTGAAAGTTTGACATTGGAACACAATGTACCCCTATTAGTATCTGAACGAAACAATTGAGTCTGCGCGTCTGTTTACTTATAGCGTACAAACAATTATTTATTTTAGAATAAGTATTCCAATTATTCACACAATTATAAGCAATTATATCACGAACAAGCATACAGTGACTTGTATTATTATTCGGACACTATAGTACTTTGTTCATTATTACTATGTGAATTATATCTTGTTTTCAGAATTGATTTTATTATTGAAAAAAATGAGATATTTTGCGTACAGATGTGAATATATCAGAATGATTGAAACCAAATAATACATATCCCTCAAAAGGTGGAAAGGTTGTGGAACAAAAACGTATCATAACAGTGATAACACTTTATTATTAACGAAAGCCGAATAAACGGGATCGATTTTCGAGAGAAATATTGCCGAACGAAATATATACATATACACCTGACCATAATTCATTTTATACATTTTTTGTTGTGTGATATATTAGAACATATGCTCTGTTTAACAGAAATGTAAATTTTCTTTATTGGATACATCGAATTTGTTATGTAACAAACAATATACTAGATAATCTATTATTCCTGCGTCGCATTAATATTCGGACACCTACCGAGTTTTTGATGATGTACATAAGAAATCCGTCTATGTGTATTTGATAAATTAACATACCAATATTTTGTCAGATAGCCCTTTTGTTTAATCACATGTCGCAATCGATTAGACATATTTGAAGTAAATTTTTCGAAACAATTAATTGTAATACGCTTCCATTCTTCCAATAATCGATGTTCTTGGTGTTGTTCGAATCTTTCTATCGAGATAATCCCATCAATACTCAATAGGATTTAAATCCGCTGCCTGCAGTGGTGGGTGTAACATACGAGGTCAATTATGTAATTATGTAAAAAATTCTTGAACTATTCTGGCTTTATCGTTTAGGGTCATCATCTTGATAGAATTTAAATGCGTTTTCAATGTTCATGGCCGTTGCACTTTTTCTTAAACTTTGTTTCAAGATATCTAAATACTTATTTTTATCTACAATGTCATCTATAAATACTAATTTCCCAACTTCTTTCGACGAAATGCAGTCCGATACCATATAACTTCCACCACCATGTTGTATCGTAGGATTTAAATTGTTAACATTGAGCTCTTCGTAGTTAATTTTCACATAAAGATTTTGATCGTTCATTTACGGTACTCTTAATGAGTTATACGATTAATTTTAAAACGCGAGAAAAATATTTTTGTGTAGTTTCAGTGGGAGCCAATAAATTGTATATACGTTGATATTAGATTCTATTAAAAAATGTAAAGGGAGCTTTTATCTCTCTAAGAAGGTTAAAAGAAATTTGATCTGTTTAACATGTATGTTAACTGCTTAGATTTGTTGTATAATGTTAATAACACCACTAAACTTTCACATTCTTACATTATCATTCAAGACAATTGACTGTTTTTCAAAGAGAGAGAAAATTCTCATTCATGGAATAAATGGTCCGGGAAGAGTTCATGGTACTAACGAAAGTTTCGTTTGTTTTGTCGGGCTAGGTGCCAAAACGCAACAAGCGAATTTGCTCTCCATTCTGTGGCTCGTGAAGGAGATACATTTATGCTGATTATTTCCTGGCCATTCGCGGCTGTGTTCCTTGATCAAAATTTATGTTCGAGAGCACGGGACAGTGAAATAATTTTAGAGGCTAATTATACTTTTTCTTTCATTATCGTAATTTTATGTACAATGGTGTTTCCGAAATAATACAGAATGTTTCAGAATGATAGATTTAAATTTAACACGTTGACTGCTCTGTAAAATAAAATTCATATAAAAAGGGTGACAGGCCTTTGCTGCTGGGATTGGAAAATTGAATAAAATTTATATCATTGGTATCCAGTCTTAAATATTTATCAAAAATGTATTACAGCAGTGATAATATTTTACCACACACGTGATATAAAAACATACGTAACATATAATAAAATATGTTATTTATACAAACAGGTTATTAAAATATAGTTTTGTAGTTATCTACTAGTAATGGAATTAGAGATATTTAGGTAGTCGTCTTCAACTGGAACACTCTGTATAGACACAACGTTGAAGAAAAAATACTAATAAGAAGTATGTTATATATGTATTGGGTTGTCTGAAAAGTCCATGTCTATTTTTGGTGGGTGAATATAGCGGAACATATCGATATAGTAGTTGAAAACAGATAACGTGTACACATAAACAGTGAAAAAGTTGTGGAACAAAATAATACCTATGCCTTTGAAATTTTTTAAAAAATTGGCACGAACTTACTGGACAACCCAATATTAATAAGTCAGGAATTTTTAATTTTCCGTTACGAACTTCAGTAAATTAAAATTTCTACTAATACATGAATTGCTTCAGGGTAGGTAAATTTTGAAAACTGATATTATTTAAAAGTTAGTTCATTAAACTGATAACCATATTCATAAAATGCGACTCGATATTGGTCAGTTCCCCACAATTGAATACAGAATAAACGAAACGTTTTATTCGAATAATTCTCAGCTGAATTTCACAGAAGCTTTGTTCGAATAATTTCACATGGAGCGTTAAACATGGCAGGGTCAGCTCAAAGTACGTCGCAAAGGATTCGCGAGGGTACCTAATTTCTGGACTAGTCAGGTTCAGTGCACTTGAAACGTTCTTTGCACACGCAAGAATTAACTTTTAGTGAGCACGTAGTAATTATAGCGCGTCTGATGCCGGTTGTGCTTAGTCGTATTCCAGGATGGACTTAATTCCGAATGAATTTAATACACAGCATTCGCGCAAATTGGTGTTTGCCTGTTCTCGATAACTATCGTGTCAAGCTCGTTCGATAACAGAATTAACGAAAGCCGAATAAACGGGAACGATATTAATTTCGAGAGCAATCTGCCGAACGAAATTCCATTCGGCGATGTTCGATATCGGACGTGGCGATGATTAAAGTTACACGAGGCCCGCAGGGTACCAAAGGTAAATTCAACTGGTGCCACTTTAACTGCGTTCCAAATTATTGCGCTAGCAAAGTAAAGAGTAGATGTACTTTGGAGTACCTACGCCTCAGCTTTGATCGTGTCGTTATCTCTAAACATCGTCTCGTAAACGAAAGTGCCAAAACATGATCATCAGTGTTTATGGTTACTGGAGATATATTAGCAATAATGAACGTTGGTAATGCATTAAAACAACTGTAAACGCGCTTGTTATGTTTGTAATAATACAATTTATTTGTCATACTAATCATAGCAATGGATGATGTCATGTGAGGTATTTGCAAGGTTAGATTAATAATATGGTATATGATTTAAGATGGTACTATTGAATGTAGGGTGTTTATATTAGATGGACTGGAAAGTAATGTCGTGTTTGCAATTTTAAATACTTGTTTATCATCCATCAGATTATTGATTTTTATCGATCTGGTATTGAAAATTTACACACTAGATGACAAAAGATTATTGATAACGAGGGTGAATACATAGTTGATTAAAAATAGAAACTTATTAATAATGTATTCGTTTGAATTTAATGTAAAAGAAATGACATTACTTTCTGGTTCCTCTGATATGTATTAGTAAAGGAACAAATAAACTATATAACTGATTCAGCCAGAAGTGAAACATTGTATGAGAACTAAATGAATATGACCCATGTATTTAAATTTTAAATTAAAAGACAAGAAGTATTCTAAGAAAGTGTATTTCAAATAGTAATAAAATACTTCGCTTCTTTCTTCAAATTTCGTAAACTTTCAGTGACTGAAGTATTATACCATTAATATCCAATTACAACAGTCGAAACCGTGTCGAATTCTGTGTAAACATAAACTGGCGTCACTGATAACAAAACTATAGAAACGAATCAAAGCAGAAAATAGCGCCTTTTTTTATATGTTGGGGCTTTTAAACTGGCACACAACTGGCACCAGAAATTATTGCACGTGAAAAGTTCATTTTAACGACGACTTGCTCGTCGCGAACTGTACGTCTAGACGGATAGCTGTCAGGAGATATGAGAGTCGAGCGTAAAAGGACCAACGGTAACTTTCGCAGAAGGATAATAATCCGAAGAAGACGAGATGTGCCGGAATAGCCCATTTTTCCACGATGAACGCAATTTTCCAGACCTTTGCTCTAATAACCGCAACCCTGCCGGAGCCGAGGAATCGTTAAGAATGCGGGTAAGAGGGTCGTTCGACCTCTGGATCTTCAATCTCAGTTAAACCTTGGACTGCGAAGGGCGTATGTATCCGTCCTCGAAAAATGGGCACAGAAAAGTTTTTAAATTCGTCAAATCGATTTTCACAAAAATATCACCTTACAGAGAACGTCAAGATGAAACTTTTTTATCTGTACAATTTATTCATCCGACGTTTAGCTGAAAAAAGAGAATTAAAAACTTTAAAATTCTTTTTCTTGAAATTTAATTACATTTTAAAACATAACTATATTATTTTATTAGCCTAATCTCGATAAATCATTCCACCGAATTTTACAGCGAAATATTTACATGTAGGGAAAAGTAGATACGAAAATATTGGGTTGTCCAGAAAGTTCGTGCAAATTTGTAGCAAGAAACTCAAAGGCGCATTTAAATTTTGATACATATTTATTGAATTACATAGGTACTATCTTGTTCTACAATCTTTCCACCTTTTAAGGGATGTATACATGTTATTTGTTTTCAACCATTACGATATGATATGTAATAATAACAATAATAATAATTATAATAATATATATATATATATATTATATATGTTATATAATTGTGTCATTTTGTTTGTTTTGCCTGAAAAGAAAGTAAGTTAAAGAGTTTGGCTTACTACTATAAGATCGAACGGACTATCCACCTTCGCTGTGTCTGACCATATACGGCGTAGAACTACTACCGGTATCGATTTACGAGTAAGGGCACTTTTATCAATTAGAATTGAAATAATTCTAACACTACCAATAAACCAGAATTTAATGTGTTCTATTGAATCTTACTAAATATTAATTTATATTAAACATCCGCAATTTTACTTTCTCATTTCTTATTCTGTACGTATATGAAGTAGCAAAAGAGAACCTTTCCGTATCAATGTAATTAATATTATACTATGTACGTGTTTAAATCATGGTTAAATGTTATTTAAATTTATTTAATATTATTTCAAAATCAAGATCAAAATTGTTATTATTCGGATAGAAACATCCCGTAAAACATCACAAAGGATCACTGATAAGTGCGTTGACAAGGCAATTAATCAAGTATCAATTGATATAGAAATTGAACCGGCAGCATATCTGCGAGTGATGCGAGGCGCGGATCTAAATAAATAATCCATTTAGATGGTATGCTTCTGATACGATTTTGAAACGATAGGATCGCAAGTCGGATGCGATAGCTCGGCGATATTATTGCAGGATTTGAGGGAATAATGGAGCTTTCAAAGTTAAAATTGAGTTAGGAGCGTGAAACGACTGTAACCAGCTACTGCGCCAGAGTCACTCAGACACTTGAGTAAACCAAAGCATAGCGTTTGAATTCAGTGAAGATGAGAACTACAGAGTGGGCATTTAATATAGGTCACTCGAATAATTTATTCATTTTTAAAGGTAGGGAACAATATTTCAAGCAAAGTAAAGATATTTAATCGGTTCGTTTCATTATACATAAAGTGTAAAGTACGTAGTACATATACATGCTTTAGTCCTCATTTGATTTTTATTTTCAATATTCTGTTTGCGTCAATTTAATGTTAGTAGATTCTGGTAATAAAAAGCCAGACTCTGTTACAAGAAAAACAAGATCATGTATTATGTATTTTATTTAAATGACAAACTATTTTGGCATAGTTATTCCACTGAAGAATATTTCTAACAATGTTTTACAAGTTTTATTTTTTACAAGAAAATCTTTTTATTTTCGAACAACCGAGATTCATGTCACGTTGTATGGTGAAAAATGCTGTGAGGCGATGAAATGGGTGGGTAGTAACAGAATAAATATGTTCCATTAGATAGCTTGAAGAGTGGAGGGGGAACGCGATGAAGGCAGAGAAGGACAGCGAATGAACAAGAGGACGTACAGTGTGATATTTTAGTGATCTAACGGGACAAAACTTATGTAGTCCAATATTTCGGCAACTATTAGGTCATCTACACACGAAACTACTCAACAGAAATGTAATTGGATGGCGACTGAAATCATAAACTAGTTACAAACAAAGTCATATTCTCGGTCATTGCTTGAACAAATATTGGTAATAATTAATGTAACTATTGTCAGAAATTAATTTTTACTTATTCCAGCTAACAGACATAACGATATAGAAAAATTTCTTACGATTACTGTGTTCGATGAACACTTATTCTGAACCGTGATTCTTATTAATATTTAATCGAAGTCTGACTATTATTATATGCATTGTAAATATTTAATTAATTCGAAGATGTACATATGTAATCCATTTTAAAGTTTCAGATTATTATACCAATGTTTTTCGAGAAAGTAATATTTCCGAACATGAAAAGTTGAGAAAAAGTATACGTGAGATATTTTTCTATAGGTTAATATCTATCGATTGGACCAACTAAATATTAATTTCTGACAATGATTTTACGGTAATATTAATCTTTCGCAAAATATTTCCTCGATGGATTCAACGAGCCTTCGAGTCAACAGCCACGCGGTTGTTGTTTGCCCTTGCCCCACTCTTCTTCGATAGCGAGCCGCGAGCCGCGAGTCGCAACCCTCGACCGACACAGGTATACGAGAGTCGCGGTCTCATTCTTCGACGATCCTTCGGTCGGTATGGATCTCACGATCGCGCGTCCCTCCTTGTGTAGTTTCCCTTAGCTATCGTAGCTTGGTTTTGGTTGTGGGTAGCTTAGTTTGATTTGGTTAGTATTAAGGCATGTATCTAAGTTAGTTTTAAGGCATGGATGTACGAGTGTTTGTCCTCTACCAAATAATTATTAATCATTTGTTCAATTCTTTCGTTTGTTCATAGGTCCATATTGGACTCGCAACTTCGTTCTCCACTTCGGTCACTATTACTTCATGTGATAAGTGAAGTGACCAACTGTGTAACTGGACAGAAAGGTGAGTTGCTGTCCTCCTGGTGGATCTGTATTTGAGAGGATGGCAATCGGCTCCTCCGGATCGGTTTTCTACTCCCTGTATCCCGTCTGGTGTAGTCCAGGCTCCCGGCGGAGTGCAGTAAGTCCAAAGTGCAGTGAGACGGGTGCAAGTCGTGTCCTATCGTGGCTCCCAGATGGGTGCAGGGTGTGGAGGACTGGTTCGGAGTCAGACTCACCAAGAGAAAACGGGACTGACTCAGTAAGTCCAGTTTCATGGTCGCGTCGTGTCGCGATTTAGCTTCACTCCACTTAGTTCAAATAATTATTTGGACTTTGGAAATCAAAGGGACTTTGTTTTCTTTGATTTCCACGGTTTCGTACTTAGTATTGAGCTCGTCAACTCTATGTAGAGTATGCATCTACGTATGTATACTCTATGTAGAGGGAGATCGAAGGAACTTTGATTCCTTCTATTTCCGGGTCTCCAATCGCAGCAACCTCCACGTGGTGAGACCTGGTAATCGGTATTATTCGTCACGAACAATCCTTTGTCGCGAATAATATCGAGCCAACGGCTGCGAACTTGTAATAAAATCTTTAGATATAAACAGTGTAAAGTGTAAAGTGTATGTGTAATGTGTAAAATGTAAAGTGAGATTAGATTTAGATTAGCAGGGACAACACCGAGGAGCCGTGGCTGGGTACTAGTGGTCCGTAAAAGAACAAAGTTTTCAGAAACATTTATTTTTATAAATTATGCATTAACATTAATATATTTTTATTGCAAAATGTTGGTTAATTTTCATGACAATTTGTGTATTTAAACTACAGATCAAACTACGAAATACGTAATTTCTAAAATTTTGTTTTCTTGCATTATATAAAATTATTCTAATTCGTAATGTACTTACATTCTGTGGGAAATGGAATCCTAATAACACAAAGGTGTCTATGTATTATAAGTGTTGGTATTCAATTCTTCAGTAATATATTCCGAGAATGTTTCCATATTTTTAAATTTTTGTTCCAATTCAATACAAAACTCTAGAATAGTATTTAGTTCCACTAACTAAAATACAATTCACTCAAAAGTCGTCACTAATGGCCAAACAGTCGACGCCGCGTAAAACGAAACCATTAAAAAAAAAAAAAAAACGAAAAAACTTTTCCCTCGGTGCCTCTGACACAGTTCGATCAACGACTATACTTCCATGGAAATTCGGAAAAAATCGCACAACTGAGTTTACGAGCGTCTGCCCGGCAATTGTGAAGCGAGTACGGTGTTCTCGCGTAGCATGAAGCTTTGAAAATCAGTAAACTGTGCTTTTTATTGGAAGCATCGACGTGTGAGTCGAGTGGTTTGAATACGGGTACCTGGTCCACATCGGATCCCGCCGCACAGATCAAACGTATCGACCGCAATTCTGCGGCTTTCATACGATCCGTGTAAGTGCCAGACCGAGTGGGGACGGACAGCTATGCGCATCGCGGATCTAATTGCTGCATCTGCACGGGGCCACGAAAACCATTCGGGAACGCGGTCTCCAATTATTTTGCGGTGAATTTGATGCAACTTTGCCACCAGTATCCGATTTGAAACTGACGTCGTCCCCGTCGACGCCGACTGTGCGGTTCCCTCTTGTTTCGCTTCGAATATTCGCGAAACGTAAACGCGGTTTAACAGATTACTGTCGTCAATCTTTAGCGAATCGCAACGACCCTCGTTTTATCAATGCTGTTCGAACAACGTTGATAATTCTTTGCACGTGTTCTTTTCGTCCTTTCAGATGGAAGTTTGCTTTTCGGCACGTTACCGCACTGAATTACTTCGAATTCAATTATTTTTTTAAAATAATTATTTAAAATTCCTGTTACTCGAAAGATGATGAAGAAGTAGTTTTTCTATTTCCTGCAAACTCTATTTGTAGAAACTTTTTGTATTTATTATGTAGCAATTAATTTTCTACGGTGCGCAAACGAATTTCAGTAATTGTTATGCTTCAGCGTTTGTTCGTGATAAATTACACAATTCCTCTAGATATTAGTTGTCTATTAATTACATATCATAACAATTTCTCTTCGATAGATTTATTTTTCTATTAATTCGCAATAAAAACTCTCGTTCTCTTAATGAGTTTGACTCTGTCAGGTATTTTATGGTTATTTCATTCAAGTGACTATGAAAACCTAAATATTTTTTAAATGAACACTGACGTTATAGAATCAGACAATTTTGTATATTCCTAGCTACGCGAACGGAGTACGATAATCAGAGAGCAACGGATAGTGTATACCTAAAGAGTATAATTATTATTGTACGTATTATTATTCGCAGTTCGTGAATCGAAATTTTCCTGCTGAAACTACTAACCATTATTGTTAACGCGCAAAACGCTTACAACAGCAACGTTTTCAGGAACAATGGTGGTACGTTGGCATAACATTATGTATTATTTCGCAGTGAATCCGTGTAACTATAGCTTGCGAACTTGAATCTCAGCCAACATTATGCTCTGAATAATGTGAAATCACCCATTCATGAATTAACTCGTATTTTCCATCGAAATAATAATATTTGCAACTGCATCCACGTATTGGTAACTTTTTTTTTTAACTTAAAACGTGCCATATTATGAGATGCGAAGATACTATAATAAATATAATTTGTTTGCATAGTTAAAAGTCATTGTTTCTTGTTTGTTGGAATATTAGCTATAATTCAACCTTTTATTTTACTACAAAAATAAATATACTAAGAAAATATGTATTATGACTGTAATCGCAATCAAATTTGTGATAACGACTGTAATCGTAATCGTAATCGTAATCGCAACTCTGAAACATTTAGTTACAATTGCAATTGTAATCACAACTCGAAAACATTTGATTACAATCGTAATCGTAATCACAACTCAAAAATACTTGATTACAATCGTAATCATAATTATGATTACGATTATGCCCAACACTGATAGGTTCGAGTCAGGACTAGCTGGTTACGCCAGGTGGCGGTGTAGCTAGCTGAGCGCGCGCTACCTGGGCGCTGTGATTAGTCGGTGGTTTTTCATTAATGATTAAAAAAAGAAGTACTCTTCAGTTCAAAGGATACAGGCGATTGTTTCTACGCCCAAGAGGAAACTATGTCAATTTTCAACAAAATTCAAATTTCTCTTTTTGCATACGTTTGCTCATCGTTTGCTCAGGAATGATCAATTGGAATTTTTGTTTGCCCCTCTTTAGGTCAAAAGCTACACGCGATTCAAATTTTTGAAAAGTGTGAAGCTGGTCCCACCTTTTTCAAAATTTTAAATTTTTCTTTTTCATTACGTTTCGTCATCGTTTGCTCACGTTTGCTCAAGTGGAATTTTCGTTTGCCCCTCCTTAGTTCAAAAGATAGAACCATTTGATTATACGCTCATGAACCTAGTCCAAATCAATATATAGACTTCGCAACCTCAGACTTTATCGACTGTGCCACACCGTTCCTATGATACCACCAACACTTGAATGATTGACACTAGTCAATCGAAATTTAGATACATTTATTAATTTGTTTCCTGGGAACGAAAGAGAGTCACTTTCAAAGATTGATCTATATTTCCTTCTTTATATCTGAAAGAAAGCTAATTAAAAAATTCGGAACACATTTCGCGATGTCTCCTCCATGAGCGTATAAACAAATGGTTCTATCTATTGAACTAAAGAAGGGCAAACGAAAATTCCACTTGACGTGAGCAAACGTATGCAAAAAGAAAATTTTGAGTTTTTCAAAAAGGTGGGGCCAGCTTCACACGGGTTTTGTATATCTGTATCTGCAGAATAAGAGATATAGAAAGTTTAGGATATTGCCTGCCCTCTCAAGTGTCATTGAGGACCCTTTCCATAGTTTCCTACAACCTAAACAAATATGTGAAAACTGCAGTATATACAGCTAGAAATTCTTTCTACCCTTTACTTATAACGTCTGTTAGTCTTGACCAGCTCCTCGCAGAGAATAGATCTCAGCTTATTCGTGACATTTTAGAAATATAATAAAAACTTTTAACTAATAAAATTAGTATTCTATTGTCTCATTATACCCTGTGCCCAATAATCTCTTTTCAAATAAAGTGTTATGAAGGTGTAAGTCAAATTTCGTGCTGCGTATGGATGCTTGAGTCGTCGATACTTCCAGGAAACGAAGGGTGTTCCATCCAATCGGTGACAAATGCATCGATCGTCGTTCTAAGGACGCAAACCCGTTGGGAGCATCGCTTACCGTGAAAGGAGATTTGCGTTGATGTAACAAGAATCTAACTGTGCGGTTACGTACCTACCGACGTTTCGTTTTTGCAACGAGAAATAGTAAGCGTCGCGTCAGGGTGCTTTTTTCCAGTGGAAACTTTCCATGAAAACGCTGAGAGGCTTCTATCGACTGGATCGCGTTGGATTTCATTCTCTTTTTCCCCGGTTCCTGCCTCGACGGGACACGGCTCTTTTTTATTCTCCATCGTGTGCTCAGGTGTTCGCGTGGGAATTCTCAATACGCGTACGCAGGGCACACGAGAGTTAGAAGCGTAACACGGAAGAATCGTTCTAAATTCGAGAGTGTTCTATCGAATTAACACCAACTGATATCGCAAGACCAGCTGATCACGCCATTTTATTGCCTACATATCTCACAGTATATACAAAGCTATTTTCTCTAATTAAAATGTTTTTGTAATATTATTTTTTAATGTTTTCATATGAATTTATTTATCATTTTTCAAAAAAGTTCTATAAAGAAAAATTCTTTTTCAGCTAATTCAAAAATTTAGTATATCAAAATTAATAATTGTTTCACTAATAATTCATAAAAAAAAGTGGACGCGTAGACTGCCGCGCTTTAGAAATATAACTTATTTAACACAATAGTGAAATTGTGTTAATTCTTCCCAGATATTTGAAAGATGATCCAAGGGACCTACGAAATAATGATTTTGTCATCATAAGTCTATTATATCATTTTCAGAATACCTATTAATAACTGAAAGTCTGATAAAGAATAATTAAATATAAACAAAATATTTTAAGTAGAGAAAATAACTTCATATTTACTGAGCTGATATAAGTATAAGGAAATAATTAAGATAAAAATTTGAAATTGTTAAGGCTTGTTCCTATTACTATAAATAATAACTACGCCATATAGTATATAATGGCATCAATATTCACCGGAGTTATAAGAAAAAGTAAGCGATTGAAAAAATTGTATTTACTTCCCATTTAAATCTTTCGAAGGTTTGCTAATATCTAGCCCCGGTTCTGGTCGCAGGCCATCAATCAAAGCAAGGTTCAGATGTTTCTAATCGTTCCTGGTCCGAATCACGGACTTTTAAGAAGAATTGCAACGCAGAGCAATCGCTGGAGGGATTTGGTTAACGATAGCTCCGCGACTAGTCGTTACGAAAGTTTCGGGAAAGGCTCCGATTTATCGGACGGATTCGAAATGGCTGCATAGATACCAGCCTCCGGGACACCGGGATCGTGTAGGAAGTCGATAAACGAGCAACGTCTAATGCATTGCCGCGCTCGATACTTCTCTTCCAGCCCCGAAAAATGTCTGACCATGTCTAACTTGATACGGAGCATCGTTTCCCGTAAGATTGTTTCGTCAATACGTTTCTGACACCTGCGGAAACACTGTTCTTCATCTCTTCGGGGAAATTTACAACTTCAATTAGGTTCGTTCAGGTCGTGCAGAATCATTTTTTCTCGATATTTTTAACTCTAGACGATCTTGTTCGTTACTGGCATGGGAGTCGCCCTGGTCCGAATTATTTTTTGATAGCACGTGTTCATTCAATTATTGCTTGAAAAACGTCTAAATTTTAATGGGTACATGTCATCTATTATCGTGGAATTCGATACTTTATGTAGATTTGTCTATAGTGTCATTTCGTGCGATGTGTGCACTTTGCGTTAAATTTTCTTAAAGTACAGACAATTATTGTTAGATTTTTCATTAAAATGTATTAGAAAAATTAATCTCGTGAGAAAAAAGATGCTGTTTCTTCCAGTGTATATTTCGAACGGCTCAGCCTGGTTGTATAAAAGGCGCTAGGGCCAAGCACACACATGAATTTAGTCACCGATGCTTTGGCCCTTTATTTACTGAATTTCTCAAAAGTTTTTAAAATCTAGGAGTCCATCTTGGTCTTATATCACCGTTATCAGAGTTGTCTCTAACAAGCTTCCAGAAGAAATAAAGCTTGTGCTGCCATCCAACAATTAAAAACGAAGAATATATAGAATCATAGAAGTGGACTTAAAAGTCACAATAGGTTTCAAAGCGTTAATTAATACAGTACCATGAGAAAATTGACGGGATTTACAAGTCCAGCCAGTAAATAAAGGGTTAGGCTATCGGCTCTGTACGTTTTCATTAGTGGTTTAGTTCCCTTCAAAAAGAGCTTGAGGAAGGAACGCAAATTCCAATGTGTATATAATAAAAGTATTAGGTTGTCCCAAAAGTTTTCTTTCGCTTTATTAATAAGTAATACATGCACAATATTTTATGTTTTATGTTACATTACTGAATTCAGCACGATTCATTTTACTCCATTACTATTACAACATGAATATCTATGAAATTAGATTGTCTATTTATATAAACACGATCACATAAAATAATTAGTGTGCAACTCGCGAAAGAAACTTTCGGGACAACCTAATACTATAAAAGGAATTACCTGAGGACTTATTTATTAGACCCCATTTCCTAATAATTACCTACAAAATCCCCCCAAAAATGTCTCGATACAATGGAAATTGAGAGAGTTATACCCATTCGAAAACGGGCTAAAATTTTGATGAATAATTTTATTGCGTAGTGTATTAAGCTCTGAATTAGAATTTATCATTTAATTTGACGTGCATTGTGTCCGTCGCATTAATCTTCAAACATTTGCGTAACAAATTATTAAATGTACCAATAAATCTGTACAAAAATACGTAACCAATGTATCGCTATATTATGGCAATCTATTGTGAATAAATTACTTCAGATATAATCATGCATGAAATGGCTTCGAATAAGTCGAATGTGATTACAAGTGCTGTTTGAACGAGAATTAAATGTTCTAAATTGATGCTCGATGGCAATAATATCTGCAAACGTACAATTGGGTAATTCAACGGAAGGATTACGGTTTCACGCCAACCACGGTGTGGCATTAGGATTACGCTTATGGTTACGTCTACATCTTCCGTCCATCGGACTCTGGGCCCTATTGTCCCGCGTCGAGTAGTTCATACATAGATTAGGGTGTTTCTGCAATTGTGGAATGTCACACCGTGAGCATTGTTGCATTTCGAGCGTAACATCCGGCACGTTATTATGCTCGTTTAGAAATCTCTATTATACATGCACTATCAGCTTTGTGCAAATGCAAACTTGTCCTTCCTACAACATAACCAAAATTAATTACCATTTTTCAAACTGATAATATATTTTTCTGTAACATTGTGTGTAGGAACTGACGTTGCAGATTTGTGGATATTTCCAATCAATAGAATAATAGAGGAGATAAAATAGGTAGATAAAATTCGAGAAAAATACAAAAACAGAGTAAAATTGGAATTTTTGTACCTTTACTAAATTGTTCCTAACTCTGGTATTTATTCATAAATTTTCTTCAACAAAAGCTTGTTTTCTTCGTAAAAGTGCAATCTATATATAAACAATAAGAAACTGGACATAATTTGACAGTTTTTATTTGTGCATTGCGATGGAAGAAATAATGTGTTCTATTTTAGCCGAAAAAATCGATGTTTCTCATATTGGCCCGTAACACTTAAACTATTGAATCGATTGGAAAATAATGTTAGAAATAATTATTGAAAATTCGATTACCTTTAATATGGCATCTTGCGCGATCCAATCGGACGTTCCTAACTCGGGATATGGCCTAAAATGTGACGATATCTTAGAAAAAAAATTTCAAAAAATTTTAAAAACTCATATAAAAAAAAACCTATCCATAGAAAAATTTTTCATTGGGATTTTCTAGTTTAGCAGGCTAAAATACATAAGAAAAAAATTGTGGCATCAAATGTACATTTTTGTTTTATTTTGTAAACTAGTGAATAGAATAATTATTCTTCTTTACAACCACTATTTCTTGATTTTTTTCTTTATATTGGAACGTGTGTTTCAGGTTGCATTGTGCTGGAAAATATTCGAGCCTATGTAGTACGCCTACGTAATAGATTTGCGAAGTTAGAGGATTTTTACGACACGGCTCCCTGTTCCGAATCCCAAAGTTCCAGCAACTGCGCGTGCTTCCTTCGGCAGAGTTCAGCGGCAACGAACTAGAAACGTAAGTGATTTAGAAACTCGAAGAACTAAGTTACGCGATAGTTCGAGACTCATGACGTATGCAGATCCAATCGTTTCTAGAAGAACCACTTGCGAACCCGCTGATCTGTACGTATGACGCGAGGCCTTACTTTGGATTACAAGGAAACTGTATCAGAAGCGCGTTATTTGCGGCGTACGTCTTTGGAAAATTCCGTCGGTGACAAATATGGGCGGTGGTTGTTAGAAAATTACGCTGAAATCATGTAGATCGTACGTGTTTCCCTTTCTATCGATTAATCACGTATAGGTAATTACTTTGTTATATCTGTGATTTACACAAGGTAATTAACAATTATGTCGTGTTTACAATTTAATTATTTATAGCTCATGGATTACAGTTTCTTCATCCAGTCATCAATTTTTATACTTTATCTACCGTTATCTACCAATTTTTATACTTTATCTACCGAATCTCCATGCCTTAGTTTTTGTAGAAACTCCTATAGTATGTACTAACACAGAGAATCCTCTTCTAATAAGCTATATGCTGTTTCTAAATAGGCTGGTGGTAATTAAAATGTTGAAAATTAATTTATATCGTTGAGCATTAGTTGTATTCTATTTGAAAATTTGAATTCCCTACAATCCATGTTCCATCTCATGGTATTTTTATGTGTTTCACGATAATTGTACATTGGTGTCTTTGATTTTGTAAGTTAGACTTCTAACACATTCGCGACCTTCAGATATAAATATTACGTTTCTAATACCGAGTACTAACGAAAATAATAAACTTCTAAAGTGGTCATCGTAAATTTGTATCGTTAGGGCGAAGATAAAAATCACAAAATATGTTATGAAATATCAATGTTGTAACTACGTGGTGTATTAGATTTTCATAATCTTTTCATAAGCAGCGGTTGCGAATGTGTTAATTATTTTTAACAGGCCTTTTAATGCAGGCGCTCTTCAATAATAATATAATTACGTGGAAACTTAATTGTTAAATATGTGTTTACAAAGAATTGAAACTATAACGCATAAATCAATTAACCATTGGAGTAATTGATATAAGAGTTTAGTCAACGTTTTGACCGTTTAGATACAGACGTCCTTAGAACCTTGAATTAGACGACACCACGGTTAATTAATCAATGAATTCATTGTGCTCTCGGAGTCGTGCTTTAAATTGCAAAAAATGTGAGGATGGAATGCTCTAGTCCCAATTATAGTACAGCTGCGGGCAGTATCTTTTCTGCACGTGAGCAGCAATTACTGCGAAACTGTTAAAAATGATTGTTAATTTTCTCGCGGGCTCTAGACAATTTATAAACGTGGTACGCCACCGCCGAGAACAGCTTGGTTTAACGAGTTCTTAATTTTATCGTGAAAAAAGACTTTTAACCAGCGGAGCGCAATTTTGTGCTACAACATCTTCCTACACGCGATAAAGATTGTACCGTCGATGAAAAATAGGTCGAAAGAACTGTTTATCTCACATTTGTAGAATTACTAATTAAAAGATGAAACGAATTAAATTAATTTTACATATTTATACGTGCGATGTCAGATTTCAGCTGCCTCACAAAATAGAATTTGCAAATTTAAATGAAATTAAATGACTTCGAAATTAAAAGACTTTAGTGGGCTAAATATTATCGGAATTGGTTAATAGAAGACCGAGGAAGGGTATTGTGGATCGATGAATCAAAATTCGAAGTATTTGGTTCGAGACGACGAATATTCCGAAGTATTCAATGGCTTATGCAGTACAAACACTTGTCTTCGTAACGACTGTCTTTCAATTTTCTGCGTGATTCGGCAAGGGAGACTGGAATATATCCGAAGTGACCTCTGCTTGTCGTTGGAAGATTAATTATCCAATCCTATCGAATGATGCCACCTGGGAAACCGGTAGGATAAGAGAGAACAGTAAGAATAGTTTCTTACGAATGCGCCTATTGTCGGCACACCGATCGGTAGATGAGTCAAGAATCGATTATGCGGAACGTCGAACAGCGTAATCTGAATTCACGTAATCCTCGAGGAGCGTAGTCGCGTATCCTTGGAGACAAGCATGAACACGTGATACGATGAATCGAGAGCAGTACGATACAACCTTCTTACAGAACACCTTTCCTCTATTATCTCTGTACTCAGAAATTTCAAAACATTACATTTTGATATTTTCTTGAACTACAACAATTCCAGAATATTCCCAGAAAATTTCTAGTTGACCCGATTATAAATGGTGGACTCTTAATATAAAATATGGCAATGTATTTAAGTCACTGTTAAGTATGATACGGCCTTCTTACAGAACACCTTCCCTCTATTATCTCTGTACTCAGAAATTTCAAAACATTACATTTTGATATTTTCTTGAACTACAACAATTCCAGAATATTCCCAGAAAATTTCTAGTTGACCCGATTATAAATGATGGACTTTCTATATAAAATATAGCAATGTATTTAAGTCACCGTTAAGTACGATACGACCTTCTTCCAGGACACCTTTCTTTTATTATCTCTGTACTCAGAAATTTCAAAACATTACATTTTGATATTTTCTTGAACCACATTTCAAGAATATTCTCAGAAAATTTCTAGTGGATCCTACTATAAATGACACTCGATACAAAATGTGAAAATGTATATATTTAATTTACTGTTAAATTTTTAAACGCATTTTTCTCGAAACAACGTTTCTCAAATCGCTGAGCAAGGTTTCTCAAAAACTGTGGAACAGATCCACTTAAAATTGTACAGGTACATTTGTTTACGCGCGAGCAATGAGAATTATTGGTGAAAGAACACTTTCGAAGAATGTTCGCTTAACACGACTTAACTGCGAGTGAATATTTAAAAAATGTGAATAATGAACTCGGGAGTTGAGAATAATACTTATTTAACGTTCCATGGAGAACGAAAATTTTACGGATTGAAGACGAAGACTTTAACGTGTTTTCTACAAGACGGTTTGCAAGGATCTGCCTGTTTCTAGCACCTTGAAAAATTATGAAGTATGTTTGAAGGTGGGGTGGTTTTTGGAAAGGTGGGAATATGTATTTGTTGATTGGTCGAGACGAAGACTACCCGTGGAGTACCGTTAGGGCGTACTTTTCTGTCCAGATTTTCGGCAAAACGCAGGTCGATGGGAAGGGTGGTAAGAAAGCAATTCGGTCTTTTTCGAAGTCGCTGCGCGACGAGTAACTACCTCCATCTCTGGTTTGTTTTTAAATTGTTTTACAAGCAGTCTATGCGGACTGAGTGTTGTTAAAACTAATCTTTAAATGTTGGCAAGAGTCACGTTCGAATAATAAAGTTAAATTCCGGACTCGATGGTAACAGTACACCTGGCATTGCGACACCCAACTACTTTACTCCGTTAGAATCCATTGTGTTGAGAGAGTGACAATGGATACAGTGGGCATTGCATGTGTGTCTTGTTTTCTGTCTTCGCTTGCTCTAAAGAGCTCTTGTGTGTATGTGACCGCCATAAGGCACGTTGTACTTTTGTAACTGAAATAAAACCTTTATAGTGTATTAACCTTGGGGCTGCATCTCATTGTCGGCCTGTTCTCATCATCTTTTCTTAGCTACTGATTTCTAACACATTGTTACGCCGTAACAACATTTAAAACATTATAATCTCGTACTTTTTTTTATTACATACATATATAACGTCGCATCAACCTTTGGTTATTAGCGACAGTTCCTTATGAGGTTTTCTCCAATGTTAGATGATCGTTCCATATTGGTTCAAAGTGTAATTTAAATCTATACCTTTACGCTTCACCTGATCTGCGTTTTCTCCTTCCATTGTAAATACGAAGCGATTACGTCGCGAGTCTCTAGTGACTCCTTCGAGACATCTATTTCTTTTCCCAGTGTCTTTTTAGTAGTTCTGGTTTCGCGCACTGGACACGAGAGGATATCGCGCCGGCGACATCGGCCGGGAGCCATCTGCTCCAATTCTAATTACAATAAATCCGGTTTTAATTACACGACGAGAGAGACCGTGGAAGAAGCAAGTTCTCGAGGTAAAAAAAGTTGAGAAATGGCGCCACGAAGGAAAAAAGGCTGATTGTGCTTCGCTAATGGACAACGGAGAGAGAGACAAGAATCTCGAAGGGAAAAATGTACGCGACAAATCGTTTACAAGGGAATTACGATTTTTTCGGTATTTTCTTTTCCGCGCGACGGCAATGGTTGATTCATCGTCGACCAGGATGCAAATACGCGAACGTCCGTGACAGCTTTGAGCCAGGATTCGCGCATTGTTCACTTCGCGGACCTTTATTTTCATATTTCCCCCATTTTCCCGTCGATAGTTTATGCGGTCGACGAACTCGAGACATTCTACCGGTCGTAAATCACAGGCATTACGTGCTTTCGATTTTTCCTTCTACCGTCGGGATTGCCATTAACAGGATATTTGATACACGCCTACGCAGCTGACGGTAGGATCGTTTTCATGCCTCATTAAGGAGCCATGATACGGTTCTCTACGGCTGCCGATGTAATCGGAATAATCGCTCTCGAGACGTAGTTTATTGAAAAAATAACGTAACGGAGATTGTCGCACTGGAATAGCTAAATCTCCTATCGAACTCGGTATAGGATCTCAAAAAACTTTTTTTCCTCGAAAAAATATCACAGGTTCTCTTTTTTAAAATATTGTCGTTAGCCCTAAACCCGGAAAACGTTGTATTTGTTGGAGTTTGACCATGTAATTTGTAGATTGTCAGATTAATACTGCTATATATTTTAACGTAATTTTAAAATTATATTCAGTTTGCAGCAAAAGATTTAATATTAACAAGAAATTGCATGAACTGACGTAAACTCTGTGTTTATAGAATTTTCTCTTCAGATATAGTTTTCAAAGTATGTATATATGCGTGTATTGCATACTGTATATTGTATACATAAAAAGTGTTTCCCAAAGGAGATTTATGCTTTTGATTTTTTACAATAACAAAATATAGCTATCAGTGTAGTGATGGACACATCATCTTTCAAATTTAATTTTAACCATGTATACTTTTTTTTTACACGTCGAATTGAGTAACCTCCCCCTTTTTCGAAGTCGGTTAAAAAATGACGGTTAAAAAATAAATCAGCTTTTTAAGTCTTGTCCTTCAAAGTCAGGAATATCACTATGTTAACTTGGGCTACATGCAAGGATAATAAACAATGAATAATTCTTTTACCTGTCATCAGCAGATGGCAATTTTTTTTCTAAATTTGAAGAAAACGGCATTACTCGTAGGTACCTCTATTATTTACGCGATGCTTCCGAATTTACAATCCAATTACACCATAGCATGTAGGTACGTTTTATCGTCCTCGGTATATTTATCGAGCCTCGGCTGTAAGGCATCCAGCGTTGATGCAATTTTGCTCAGCATTGGGCGCCGTACCCCGCTACTTGTTCATAAATTTTACCAGCGTAATTATGCCTTGCATATTTGGGGAAATATTAGCGTTCCGTAAATGTAGCTGCGTGCGTATAATTTTCCAAGGAAAAGTCTACTCGACATTGTGAACGTATCCTGTACCTTACATAGATGATAGTCAATTGATAGTCAATTGAAATAATTGCATACTTGTTAACATATAGATAGTAGAAGCAAGATATTCCTTTAAGTTTATGTCCAGCATATTTAGGTAACGATAGATAAAATACATTTTTCGAATTCGTATTTACCAAATAGTAAATGTATTAGCGTTTTATATTTCATAGCTGCCTGTGTGAAAAATCCTGGTATTTATACTGTTTCATCTTCGTGTAATCACATGTACTTTTTACTCGCTTCTTTGATGAATGTCAAGTATACTAGTCTTTCGTATTAGTAAAAGATTAGTCTCAGAATAAACCAAAATGAAATTTTCGTACTCCACGTGGTAACACTACACTAGCGAAACAAGCCTCGTGCATTGATAACTGGTGCCAGGCAGTGGTTTGTGAATGGATTAAACGATTTCAAGAGCGCCGAGAATCCTTCAAGGACTACTCAAGCTCAGGCTGACCGTCAATTGCTCGTAATGAAGTGGGAGTTGCTCGAGTTTGTAAGAAATCTGTACTGATCGCCGTTTAATACGACTGGATTTCTCTGATAGATCAGACATTCTTTACTTATAACAAGGCGATAGAAACCTAAAAAATGATTGGGAATTGTGGTTACGTAAGGGCTCATGACATTATATTATAACATAATACTCAGAGATATTGTCGATTACACCCCGTTTTCTTAAGGCTTTGCACAATTACATTTTGTAACGAGGAAAATATCGTAGAAAAGTGCAATAACAAAGGAGGATGCTCAAAAATGGGCATTTTTGGAGCGGCTTGGACGCCAAAAATTCATGCAGTTCGTAGTCATTACATTTAACGCAATCGACAATCAGTCGAATAAAGATAGGACATTTTGAAATAGGAAGAAAGATCGACTGACTGACGTTGCATATCTACTAAATACAATTTCCAATGCAATAAATAACCACGTATGAGGACAATGAATTTGTTTAAACAAGTGCTACATCATTATGTATATAAATTTACAGTTTCGATTTAAAAAAATTACTATATTTTTTAAATTTCCACCACTACTTTACTTACAACAAAATTATTTACTCCATACGATTTGTCCTTTTGAACCATACAACTTTTTTAAACACATTTTTTTGATAGTTCCATCCCTTCGTGAGATATCTAACCACTCCGATTTAAACGAAACACTGTATACATATACTCGATTTCAGTCTTCAGTTGATTTACCTGCTAGTTTTCTCATTAATTACCTCGAAGATGGTTCAATATCTGAAAAAGATGACGATGAATCATAAGATATAGGTGAATACGACCATTATAAGTTTAGGAAAAAATAAAGAAGTACTCGATAAAGAAGTTTTTTGGATTTCCAAGCCGGTCCCAAAATCGCCATTTTTGAGCATCCTCCTTTAATCAATCACCATCTTAGAGGTAAGTTTATGTAAAATAAAGGTGTAAGGTGACTATCGAAATCGGTATTATGTACATTTTATGGTATTCCTAATTGTATTTAAACGAGGTTGGGTGAGATTTTCAATTATATTTGGATGAATTGTTGCATAGTCTATAGAATTAGTTTTAACTTGCCATTTGAACGGTAAATTTCCGCTTGCGTAGATGTATCCTTTATAATTGCCGACAAAATTTGCTAGACTTGTCCAATCAAAGGAGCCATCCGAGTGCAAAGGATTAATATCTAGAAGTCACCATCCGTTTAGTGACACATGCCCGAATTCTGCGATAGTTAATCTTATTATCAGCGGGGAACCTTGAAATAGTATATTAGTGTTTAGACTATGCGTCCTAGAAGTCGTAATTTTCGCAACACACCAACATACCTAGTACCTATGTATGCAAGTGCGGCAATCGGTAGTGCAAATTAATTTCCACAGCTCTAGAGAGGCAGAAGCGCCTTTGATGGTAACTTTGAGGAATGAGTTCCGCATATTTACTGAATTCCGTCGCGATTATTTTCACGGGAGCGATCCTTAACCGATTCCTTGAATTCAATTTTTCGCTTGACGAGAGCAGTTGCGAGTTTCCTTTGACTCTTAATGTTTGTCGCAGTACGCAACTACTAATAATTATTCCTCCGAGACAGCTACGGATCCTCCAGGTTGAAATGTTCGCGCACCTCCGTTTTACTCCTTGGAATATCGAAATAAAAAAAGGTAGTACCGGTTCAAGCATCTTTCGACATTATCAAACTCGACCAGCGCATTTATCGTAGCATCTCTGTTCTTATATGAGTCAAAGACACTTCTCCACATAAGAATCCTATTCTTCATCGCCATAATTCTCATCTTATAGCCACAAAGGTGACTTATACGATTTCTTCGAAACAATGTAATACGAAGTATTCGCTTCTCAGAGATTTTTCTCATAGTAAGGAAATCAAGAATTTATCATTCTTATATGACGAGGTTGTATCCTTGATTTTTAGCCGCGTTCACAAATTAAAACTGCTTTGTCATATTGAACTTTTTCAAGTACATAACATTCTTTAATATTACCATTCTAATTCAACGTTACAAACAAAATGAGTTAATTTTTTGGGATTAGATGAGTTGAAAAGTGTCTCACTTTTCGCACAGTTTCATGGATAGTAGGATAGTTTGTTAATCCACCTGTAAAAGTTGAAATTGCTCATAGTCGCACAGGCTAATATTTTATTTAAAGATCTACGTTTAATTAGCAATTACTCTTCAATGAAGAACGATTTGAATTTGGATAGTCGGAACCAGATTCAGTTCGTCTACTGATTTGTAATTAAAAAATTATTGTAATGTAATTTAATCTTTGGTTATAGATGACCCAAGCATTCCTATATGAGTCGTAAGTGAATCGTAACTATCACAGAACTTCATCTAACATTCATACTAGAACCTAGCGGTGAATCTGTAAATTAAGGTTTGTGTCTCTTAAAATCGTGACAATTATAAAGTAATTGTGTACTTTCTGTCTCTTAATGTGCCTTCTGAAAGATGAACTTTGTACCACTCGGCCCGGCCATAGATTTCAGCGCGCAGCAGTTTTGAAAAGAGAGTTAACGCGAGAAGTTTCACCAAGGAACACAATTATCTGCCATGGCTTGAGTGCCGTAACTTACAATCAGACTTCCAGTGAACAGACGGAAATTGTATTGGCGTTCTTTTCATGAGAGCGTGTAAGTCGTTCGATCGAAGGAAACCGAAGGATAGAATCAGTGACAATGGTTTACAGGTGACGTGGGATTTTCTATGTTCGGTCACTAACGGTAATATGGTTGGGAATTTACGACAATTAGGATACTTTATACAAATGGATTAATATTAACGGGGTTTAATAAAGACGTTATTTAATAAGGGTTTGGTAAATAGAGAGTTTTCCAAAGAGATCTTTAGGGTCTTTTTCTTTTAATACAGCACACCTGTAAGCTTAATGGCGATGGCTACTTAACTTCTTAATCTATAATTTAACCCTCTATGGACTCTGAAATGATTATAAGAATTCTGTAATTTGGAAGATCTATATCGACATCTTGTTAATAAAAATTTGCAAAGATTTGCGCGTCTGTTCACACTTCTACTGGTGCTTACTTGAAGAGTACTTTAGGAGGTGATCATTTAAAAGTACTTTTACATAATTACATTCAACGCAGTCGCTTTCATTTCGAGTGAATGTTAATGGCAGACAGCCACGGTGAAACTAATGAAATTGATTCCCGAGGCTCTTGAGGATCGACTTTGTAAAGAGTTCAAGTCCCTTCTCGATGTACAAAGCAGCTACCGTTCCTTTCAATCGTGTTTATTCTATATCGAGAGAATCCCAGATCCTCTCGAAGACTAAACAATTCACCTAAAGGGATGCGATGACACTTTTCAGCGTTAAATATAATTGAACACGAATACAAAACCTGTGCGCAAGATTTTAGTTTCATTTAACAAACGCTTAAGCGAAAACACGTTAGTGCTGTATCAAGTCAAAATATGTACAGTTCTGTGTAAAACTCTTGGCCCATTTACGGTGTATTACATCTTTTACATTTTTACTATTAAAGAAAGAGTAACTATATATATTCTATTTCACCAATATTATTGTACAAAATAACTACCAAATAAAATTATTAATTATTTTTCTATTTTCATATATTAACATACCTAAATTGATCAAGAATTATTGTTTCTTCTGACATTGTCTTTGTTACTATTAGATTGAACATATACTCTGTAAAAGAGCAGTATTATTGGAATCTCTACTTACGTATTGTTTCTAGTAACATAAAAGCTTGTTAATTATGCAGTATATTTGAAATTATGGTATCCAGTAAGCATCTTGATTCGAACGGACATATTATCCTTGAGCTTTCCGCAACGAGCATAATCTCATTTTACAATAGTAATGCCTGTTAAGACGCGTCATTGTAAACTGCTCGGGCGTATCGTCGAGCTTGAGTTAATCGTTTGACAAAGGATCTTCAATACGCATCTACTTCACTCAGAACAATGACGAAGTAGGTGAGACTGACGGTTGAAAAAAAAGACGCGGAGCTTAATTAAATTCTGCAAATTGCGTCCGTGCTGCAAGTTTTCGGGTCGATGCGTCAGGTGACTTTGGGGCCAAAGCCCTTGGCGGGCATAAACGTCTACTAAGAGCTCTTACAACAGTTTGCGAATAACTAAATTAGTGCAAACTTGCGCGAAATTCATTGTATCATTTCCTTTACTGGGTTTTATTTTACTGTATTCATATAAATACAAAATGAATATGTCGTATGTAATATTTAATAATTTATTCTTATTATGGTATCCGTGCTTAAATGCGTATGGTAAAAGTATATGTTGTATGAATTGTTTGATATTATAGAACACAAATAGAATCTATAATCATCATCGATCAATAACAAAAGTTTTCTCAATGAAACATCACTCTTTAAGTCTTTAAGCTTCTTTTTACTACACACAGTATATAAGATATTTATTCACTGAAAAAGAATTATCTACATGATAACAGCATTTAATTATCTATTCATAAACAATCAAAAAAGGTCGCAATTATTCGAAAAAACAAAAAAAAAACAAAAAATCAGAAGAGAATTAGTTCGATCGCATAAATTAATATAAATTAATATCGATCGAGAGTTCGCCGTATATAACCTTTCAATGTTTACGATAACAGATAGAAAGTGCAGTAATTGTTTGTAATTGCATGTTGCAATTTGCAATCGGCAAACAAGTTAGCCAGTTTACTTGGCGAGTGACGTTTGTCTACTGATAGTTAACAATTGTTTCTGCAGCAGAACGCAGCAAGAGGGCAATGATGTTCTATAAATGTCATCCTGTTTAGGTGTCAGTTCGTCGAACAGCAATCACGACGATAATCTGAATTGACGCGACGAAGCATAATTGACATTCGGTCAGTCAGGCAGCATCCATCCAGGCGAGATTACGCCGATGCAATGTCAACTGCAATTGCGAGGCTAGACGTCGACCTTGCACCTTAAAGACTCGTCTGCAAAACGATCTCTGAGCGTTCGACCCGTTTTATCGAGTCACCGCTCGATTGTTCTCGTTCTTTTCCATTCTTTCCTCGTTTCCCATTTACATGTTACACCCTTGAACCGAATCCTCGTGATTGCGTCGCCCGAGGACGAGTTTGCGTGTTACAACGTTGAGTAATCGCCGGATGGGAGCTCCTGTTTTCCTCAATTCGACGGTAGTCAATTTCAACTTTTTTCATATTTTTTCCTGAAACGCTACACCAGGCGCGTTTAGGTGCTGCATCCAAACATTCTACGAGATGGTGCAACTAAAAGCACAGATGAAAACGTCGCGATACATTTTTGAACTCTTCACATAACTTTATCAGAGAAGATATAAGTGTCGTGTACCTTTTCAAGGGAAAATTTTATTCTTCAAAATTTAGCTTATTACTTTATTTATTTATTTATTGTTGCATCAGCTTGTATGCCATTATGCCATTGTATGCCATTATATACCATTAACGTCCACTGTGAATTATATTGTTTACACTTCTATATTACATATGTGAGTCATAAATAATTCACAAAAATAATTACTTATGATTAGATAATAAATTTCTTGCATCTAACAACAATAATAATTAATAATTTAATTGTAGTATCCTGTTAATTTCTGGTTTATATTTCTTTTGATAATCTCGTCCTTTGCGATTAGCTTATTACGTTTACACCGTTCATAATATACTTTACATTTTCTTGAATTTTCTTTTTTAATCTCACGATTATAATCACTTTATATCTGTACATCACATATTTTTGAGTTAATCACAGACACTCAAGTTCTCGAAGGAACTATAATGTCAATTTTGAGGAAACAATGGATATATCGACAACGACAAACAAGGAATATATTGTATGGAATTATGAAGATAGTTTGAGCAACTTTTGTTTTCCAAAAAAGAGAAAGAAGCTTTAATAAAATTGCATTCACGTGTTCACGCGGAAAGTCAAGTTAATCGTAGTATAATTAAATGCAGAGGATAGTACACGTGTCCATGTTCCATCGCACTGTCTGTTACAAGAATACGTCAAACGGTATGAAATTTTTTTTTATTTTGTAATCCTTGTCTTTAGTCATTGTCCATGGTGATGTAACGAGCTCTATTAATCATAGTTGTCGTATTTTTAAATTCTTCTAAGGATCATTGTTGGACTTTCCATGTGGTCACTTTATAATAGTCACTTTATTACAGAGTTAGGGTGTCTATGCAATCAATTAATCTTGGACCTCGATTATTCACCATTGTTCAAGTTTATTTCCTGCAGGTGTTCTGTATAACTGTGATTGTTAAACTGCAGATTTTTCCGCATTTATGCCGGGCACAAACATGCACAACATACATGAATGTAGGATAGCGCAATAAAGGCGGTATAGACTTTAGAAGCGGCGGGGGGATATGTTTAGGCCGAAAAAGCCCCGAAAAGAAGAGTTGCAAACTCAAAACGAAGGATATGAAGAAGAAAAAGGATCGATGGATGCTGCTGGAATCGTTGATTAACCAGTAAGTAGTTCAAATCAATTTATTACTACCTTGAACATTCTGATTTCCGTATTTTCTTTTACAAACGCGTTTTTCTCGACTTTTTTTGACTTTACGTACTTTCTATCTCAAAAACTTTTTAACCGATCGTTTTAAAAATTGATAGCTTCTATATAAATCTAAATTTGGAGTAATATCATTGTTTAAAATAAAGAAGTTATGAAAAGGTGGCAAGAATTGCAGTAGCGCGCGATCAGCCGCGAGAGGTCATCCATTGAGCTAGCCGCAGTCTCTCGCGACTCAGCGCGCGCTTCTCAGGCGTTGCGATTGGTCGGTGGTTTTTCCTTAATACTTCAAAAAACGAAGCACCGTCCGAAATTTTTGCAAAGGAAACTGTGCTTCAGAATTGTCTCAGCTACCGGTTCTTACACTAATTCTGGAACACCCTGTATAATACGACATGATTCCTGTTTGCACATTCTGTAAGGCCGATCACACACGGCGCAACCGATCAGTTTCAAACCACTCTGAAACAAGTTGCATGCGACGTAAAGAAATGGGACCGAGTGCAAAGTGTCAAATGGCGAGAGCTGAAAGACAGTGGTTGAACAGTCCGTCATTGACAGCCTACTAACGTGTAAAGACTTACGTATTATCCATCTATGTATATTAAATATATTCTTGTTTTTCTTCAAACTAAAGAACTACCACCTACATACATTTCGTATATGCTGTCCATGTTAACACACATATGCATAAAATCCGCAGTCTAATGATTATTTTGTTTGCGATAAATCCAATATTATTTAAGTTGCGTGTGTTTTAACCAAAAGATAAATTCTGATTGTATCAAACCAGAGAAAAAGGAGTACATGGTAGTCCAGAATCCTCTTCTTTTCATACAAAGTTAACTTCGAGAGAGCGTTTTCGTGTACATCGATTTGCAGCTGCAAGTCGCGCAGTTCTTTTGACGCGTGCAGTTCGGTATTTGGCGTAATCCAGAAATTAAGATAAGCTGTTTTTAATTAAACAGTGATATCATTAGGTGATATGTTAAACAATGTGAAAGAATGTCGCAGTCGACCGAGAGGTATGTTTGCGTCGTCACGTCTAAAGATATATCGCGTTGGGACTGAAGTCATACGTATAAGTCGTAAAATTTTATTGCTCATGAGAAATGGTTACTATATTAAACCTTCGAGGACGGTGCGCCTTTAAATATGATTATATCAGTCAGAACGAGTTAGTTCGGTACGCGAGAGTGTGAAAACGTTCGAATAAATATTACTTTCTTTTTTGTATGTACGTATGCAGTGGCTACAAATGGATGCCATTACATTTATAATTCTATCATTCGGTTTTAAATCTATCATTAATAATGGAACATCTGTATAATACGTTCGATAATTTAGACGCGAAGATAATCTGCATAGCGATGGGTTGTGCTTGCTTTACTGGATTCATTCGGAAGAATAGATTAATGAAGTTTAATTATACATATAAATGAGAACGATTTCTATCGATCTTATCGTGCAAATGACATCTTGTAGTCATTCGTGGAATGCTACTCTAGTGAACAATCATCAATTTTAAAACCTGGTTTTAGATCACAGATACTGAAATCATTACCAGGTCTCTGACATAATGTATTCCTTTCGCGATTAGAATGTACCACTTCTGCTACTTTTTTGTTTACATTCGATAAGTCATTACATTTTGTTTAAAATTATAAACCTTGATTTATATCAAGTAACTAGTTCTAGTATTTCCGAAAACAGTTTTATTATTTCGTGATTTTGTGATATAAGTAGGAAAGCAGCATTCAACTGAAGCTAAGAAAAAAAGAGTAGTTGAAACATTTTCTTAAAAGCTCGATTAAATTTAATTTAATTTAACTTTGGATATAATTATAACTCTACTCAGAGTATTGTTAACAATTCTGCGTTCGAATGCATTCCGTATATCAAAGAATATTAATTAAACGAAATCAGAGTTCCGTTGAGTAAAGTTAAGTAAAATTTAATTGCTCGCAATTCAAGTTCAAATTTCGTTTAATTGAACAATTGTAAAATACTCATCGCTTATTAATTAGTAATTAGAGAACAATATAGTGCGATGAATGACAAACCACCGTCGAATTCGTAATAGACACTGGTAGGCGATAACAAAGCTCGTTCGAACAAGGAATCTGAAATCGACCAACGTTAACTGCACACTCCCAACGATAATCCTGGTGTTAAACTTAAAACGAGGGTGCACCGTGTACGTCATTACTGACAGCTTGATGCGCGATTACAAGATTAACAATTCTTCGTTTTCCTCGTTCGACCAGGCAAGAGATTAATCCGATTGCAGCGAATTGTCGCTCGACTGGCTTTCAATTTACAGCTATGAATGAATTATTAATAGCGCCGGGCATCTCCAACCATCCGTGACAGAGAAACGCGTGTTCGGTCACTTATTTAAATTACGATCAACGTGACTGTTACCTGCTGGAAAATAATCACCACTCGTCAATTATCTCATAATCCGTGTCGGCGAACGATCGATTCATTTTTACGTAATTGGAATCTCGTTCCGAATTAGTGAATTCTTTGCGTGAACTGGTGCATCTGAAAATTGAACTGTACTCTTTGTGCAAGAAAACAATACAAACTACTGCTGCTTAAACATGTTCTGCTTGTAATCAATTCTTACAAGATGATATTATGCGCTATAAAATGTTTACACCTATTAAAATAGAATTATTATACTAACTAAATATTCTACCTAACCAAACTTGTAACTTAAGAATTTTCCGACTCAATTTGCAGTAATTGTGATCATATCTACGAGTCGAAACGGTGGAATAACTTATATTTTTGATGGCACCGACAAATGATAAGATATATAAATGAGCAATATGTAGAGGTAATCAGTGGAATTACGCGTGAAATCAAGTTACCTATACATATCGTACCAGTAGCAGAAGTTGATGATGTAAAAAAACCGTGAGCAAATTTAACAAAATTCTTTCGACTAACGAATGAATAAAAGAAGAAGTTTATTCCCTTACATATAAAATAAAAAGTAGAGTTAGTAAAATCAAGTCTTTCTCCAAAAATAAATGGATGTTTCATTAAGACTAATTAGCTATTCATATCGTACCAGTAACTGAAGTTGATAACGCAAAGACAACAGTGAGCAAAGTTAACAAAACTCTTTCGACTAACGAATGAACAAAGAAAGAAGTTTATACTCTTATATACAGTATAAAACTAGCAGGCCCCAGCACGGCTTCGCCGGAGCTAAAAGTGTGTTGTTTTTAGATTTTCACCTCAATACCAGCAAATTTGAAATAATTACTAGTACTTAATGTTTGTTCCGTCCAGCAATTTACCCAATTCAAATCGAAACGGTATTTATTAATTAATTTTAATTCTACTCACTTATATATAATATATACTTCAAATCCATACTAATATTATCAATGCAAAAATAACTCTGCCTGTCTATTACCTTTTTAGGCCTGAACCCCTGAACAGTATTTTTTTTTTCTTGAATTTCAATTTTGTAATTTTAAATCAAACGGCTCAAGGTCTGATCTCTATTGGTGCATCGCGGATACACCTAATATACACTTCAAATCCTTACTAATATTATAATTGAGAAAGTATCTCTGTCTGTCTATTACTTTTTCACACCTGAACCGCTGAATAGAAATATACTTTTCTTGAATTTAAATTTAAGAGTGGAAGCATTTGTTGTTTTAAATGGGGGTAGTGTCGTATACTGGGTGAATCATGTATTTTGTTCTTCTATTGATTCTATTCTATTTATTTATTATATTCTAGTTCTTCTAAAATTCTATTTTTACAAAAATAAGGTTTCAGTCGAAGAATCTGACAGTTCAACAACGTGAATGTATTTTACGTCGTTTGCGTTCGACTGACAGTTCAACCACGTGATCCTTCGCGAATCAGTCAGTGACTGCCTGACTACCTTTTGTTTTTCGTATAGATGCCTGGATCGATATTTCTGATTCTTCGTATACAAATATTGAAATTTCGAACTGAAACTTTCGAGTTACAATAAATTGAATAGGATAAAAACCTTCTCCGTGAAAAAATACGTATATGTGTCAAGTTTCGTGTTGATCGGTCAAACAGTTTCGAAGTTTATCAGTCATATATAAATATATATACAAACATCAATTTTTATATATATGTAGATAAAAAGTAGGGTTGGTAATTATTTTATTTTTCCAAGAATAAATGAATGTTTCATTGTTCAATCAAATAAATGTCGCCAATAAATCGATATCCGTTCATTTCATTTTTTATGTATATAATTCGAATAATATTTTGTCTACCTCCGGTGGTGAAACAGCGTGCTCAAGGGAGTCATACAATTTTCTGTATCTAGTGGTATTGTAATTTGATATCATTGAAGTAGGTGATTCTCCAATTATTCTGACCAGTGCGATATATCGCGGTGCAGCAGCGTGTATCGCTCGCGAAGCGTGGAACACGATAATGAACGCCTGCAAGTGTTCTTCGTGCGGTTCCATAAAAAGCGAAACGGAGAGAAACTCCGGGGTTCGCTTTAAACGAATTGATTGTGTGCCGAGTTACCGACGCCTGGGATCTAATGAGCATAAATAAAGCTGGATTCGTAAAAGAGCAGATTATAAAGCATCAAAACGGTGAATGTCTATGTTTATAGGTGTAGCCCGCATACATTCCTAGATCAGCGAAGTTTCTGCTAACCGAGTCGAGTGTTTGATTAACGAGCTTATTCTGCCTGCCGTGTGCGCACTTGGTCGTGTCATGTAAATAATTAAGAAGCATTGGGGTACATCGGTATCATGGAAAGGCGTTGGTATTATTTTATCGACCTTTGGGTGGAAAACTCAAATCTAAAGTCAACGTTTCGACGAAATACTCGAGAACAATGATCGTTTTCGTATAATTTTAAATTAATCATATCGGTTTGCTTTGATGATTCTAGATAATGTGTTGATTATGTCGAATGAAGTATTTTCTTTTTCTGAGGGTCACGAGCAAGAATTCTACATTGATTGATTGTTTAATTCAATGTGTCGACTAGTAATGTTCGAGATTCACTTTAGAAAATACACATTGTGCAATATATACAAATACATATATCGATATGTATTAAAGTAATACAAAATTAATTAATATATAATTGCGAATATTGCTATAGAGTAATAAGAGTAATACAGAAAATTAGAAAATTGTAAAAGTAGTAGTTCTCACAAAACGCAATACAACAAAGTATATGTATTTTCCTCCGAAATAAAAGGTAATGCCATTAAAAAAAAAAATTCTAAAGAAAAGAAATAGGAAATAATGGTTCTCTTGCAGTATTGCTCATTCGAAATCATTTAAATCATGCCATAAAAAATTTTCATATGTGAGAAACCAAGAGAGATAATTCGGTGGGCTCCTTCAGCTAACACACCCTTTACATTAGTATCTCGTAATATTCTGAAATATTAATTACATAATCTTCTAAGTTGTACTCTTTGGGCCAGTAAGGTTTCGAGTAGATGGACTTTGTCGTCTTTACACAGACTTCTTTTTACCTCAGCTTAAATGGAACAACGATAGCTCTCTGCTTTGATGCTTAGAGACGTTTGACGATACATACGATGAATTATGCTTCTATGAATAGTCTATTTTAAATACAGATAGAAAATATCTAAGCTTGTACACTTCACTCGTATTACAATGACGACAATTGTCCTGGATTTTGAAAGTCGTTCTCTATTCGAGATTTGAATGTTTCCGGTTCGAAATGCAAATTGCTGCTAATCTGAAACCCTGAAAATTTTTCGAAGAATTAATTTAGAGGACGACGCCGACGTGTAAACGTTGTACAAGTGGGGAGTTAGAATAATTTCCAAAGAATCCACAAAGTATTTATAAAGAGTATACTGATATTATACATATTTAGATAAAATGCCAATTGCTACTAAAACAAATAATTTAAGAATATTAAGTATTATCAAAGCAAAATTATCCATAAGACAAGATGGTTTTCACACATAGCATGTTTTTACATCAAGGTCATATACAAGATGCACTACAAAAAGATTACCTTTTACACTCTTTTTGTACCTTGAGTAAAACAAACTTTTCTTGTTTGATACAAATAGCCAAAATAATTGCTAATGGTCCAGCAGTCATCACAAAAGATGGAAAGAAAACTTACTCATTCAATTTATATAATTATATCCAGTGTGTTGAAATAAACTTTTAAAACAGTGTTTTTCGAATTAGAGGTGCGATTAAAAATATTTAATACAATATTTATTACAAGTACTTAAATGTAATAGAATAAAAATAATAGTTATGAGAGTACGCAAATGCATGAATTGCATTTATTGTGATTTTATTGGATTAAATTTCCTAAAGTAGCTAAAAACATAAACTTATGTACAAAATCTAAAGCAAGCATCTACGGAACTAGTCAGAAATGATTTCTACTACGTGACTATCGCAATAGTCAGACACCTGATAAACTCAATATCTGAAAACCATTTCCTAAAATCGCAGACACGTTCTTATGTTATCGAGAAGTTGCATTGTTCTTTTCGCAGGTTAAGCACGAATAGCAATAATATTTATTTCAATTTTATCAGAGTAAAGTCAACAGGAACAAGGAATAAATCAATACACGTACAGTCGACTGTAATTTAAACGATAGTTTAATTTATTAGTCAGTTTCTACAAGCATTATTTAATCTTTTCAATTCTTATGGTTGGATCCTCCTCATAAACGCATAGGTTGTCTAAAGAAATATATAGTAATGAATTAATTGTGATGCGAGAAAAGTCGAGGTTGTGCGAATCGCTAAGGATTGGCAGCTAAGTTAACTTACAAAATTTCGATTGGGATTTGTAAATAAATTTAAAGAACAATACGATATCACACAATTTTTTTTATATAGTATTATTTTTCGTTGCATCTACTGCTTGGTAATTAGCAACGGATTTAATTGGATTTCTGTTTGATTAGTGGTACTACACTAGCGGACAAGCAAACCGAAACGATTTTTCAAATGCTCATAACTATGAGAGTCTTCAACCGATTTCGGTGAAACTTCGTGAGGAATAGTCTTCAAGTGTCTTCTGGGTGTGTGCAAAGTTGCATTGGCCAGGGTTGATGTGAAGGGGTTAATTCATCCCCCTAAAGGGGAGGGTGTAGAAAAACGCCTCTTTGGAAAAGGCCAGGGGTGACGGGAGGGGTTGAAAAATTCAAAAAAAACCTTTGGGGCGACTCTCCTTGATGCACTCTACAAAATGCACCCCTTGAAATCCTTCTCGTACAAACCCACCCCACACAACCCTCCGCCTCCTCTAAAATCCTATATACTATTCTAAAGTTTAGTGTCCTTGAGATAGTTGATGGTGTTTTGCACATGTTTATAGGATATTAGAGCTGTTTCTGAGTCCAAGTTGTATTTTCATCTCTGTAACTGAAATCTTCTGTACCCGTGCAGTAGGTGGTCAATTGTAATTTCCTTATTACAGAGGTCGCAGTGGAGAGGATCCGTTTTCTTTAGTAGATGTTCAAGTATGATTTTTGAGTGTCCAGTTTTCAATCTAGTCATTTGTTTTCTCTCCTAATCATAACGCTTTGGGGTACTGATTGGTAAAAGTCGTGTGTTACATTTTGAGTTTTTGTTCTTTTCTTGTTCCATATTTTATTCCATTCCTTTTCCGATGTGTGTTGTATCTGTATAACGAAGTCTTGGTACGGGACTGGTCACACAATTTTTGTTACATTAGAATTTTTTCAATAATTACTCACGTGTCTAAACGCAGGATATTGGTAACCAATAGTACACAATCTCGACTTTTCTCAGAAATTATAATTAATTAATTTCTCATAAATTTCTGTATGTCTTTTTGATAAACTTGTTTATGAGGAAGGGTCGAAAACATTTCTTTTTGAAAGGATGAAATTAAATTTTCTAATGGACAAGTTAGTATGAGATCATAGTATTTGAACTGTTAGTTGACATTTATATTAACGAGTATTATGCTAAAAGGCACGTGATAAAGTTTGACGGTACTGAGATATCTACCGTCGAGATTTGTTAGACAAACTTTCCCACGCAGGATGACGCATGGGACGAACAGCAACGAACTCTTTCATGTCGGAAAAGAGATAACCACTATAACGTGCAAATGTATGCACTGGAACAATCCAGATATCAGAATCGGGCCGCTATTCATAAAGAGATGTCTGAAATCTCCGGAGACATAAAAATGGGAAAATAAAAAGAGCAATTGGTGTAAACATTTCTGTTCACGGCCATAAATATTGAATATTTGCAAACGGAACTTGACACGAATTTAATAGTCTTTTAATTTGAAGGATTAGAAAAATAGATATAGATAAGAAGAAAAATATATGCTTGAAGATATAACATACAAATTTTCATCGAAAAATATAACTAATCTTGGTTCGAAAAAAACATGCCATTAGCAATGTTATTTAAAATTGGATCATCTGAAATTAAAAATTCGAATGGATTTCTTTAAAATAATGTTAAAATTACTATTTAATCGTAGCCTTTGTAAATTGACATGATATTGACTACTAGAAAAAATTTAAAAATCGCTTTTTCGCGGCAATAATGCGCTTATATCCTTCATAAAAACAAAAGTAACAATTTAAAAAATAAATAGAACCATAAAGTATGAGATTATGATGTCTTGAAAGTACCTGTAAAATTTAGAATAGACCGGTTCAATAACATCAGTCAAATATTTTTAATTCTTTCCTTTTGATATTTTCAATTCATGCTTTAACAGTAGATTTATTTGTTATCGATGCTTTTTATTACAGATCCGAGTGAAATGTAAAAGAAATTTTTAATTTTTAATTTTAGTGGGTCATGTGTGGATAGAAATAACTTTATTTATTGAGGAAACGGCGAAAATAAACCTGTTCGTTATAAATCACGATACTATTTATAAAGAGATTTTGGAACCTCCAAAACACAAGAACGAAAGAATAGAGTGACTATGTCCTTCATTTTTAATTCATCTTCATTATAATTTCTCCTATTAATGTGATCCGGCTGTGATGTCAAATAAATAAATTGAAATCTGTTTTCAATACATTTCGTCATTTGTCATAAAAATTATAAATCGAAAAATTAGCAACTACCTCAAGTGTTAACTACAATGTAAATTACACAATAAACATACTATATCGAATGCTTGATAAGTTATAATAAAACACATATGTTAGTTATAAATTAAACAATAAATTTGAAATTCATAAACATTAATATAACGAATTTTGTATTGTATTTTAATGGAAAATTTATTCTCGTAATACGTGTTTTTATTGATTCGTTCGTTCATTCAATTCATGTAGAACATAAACTTTTTACTGAAAGTGGAACGGTGACTTCACAGATAATTTGAAATTATAAACATTGATATAACAAATGTTATACTGTACTTTAATAGAAAATTTATTCTCGTAATACGTGCATTTATTCATTCATTCGTTCATTCAATTTATGTAGAACATTTTTGTACTGAAAGTGGAACGATGACTTCATAAATAATTGTAAACATTTATAGTTGTCATTTAGTTATCATTTCGTTTCATATTTATACACTACTTTCCTATACATCAATCCCATTTGCATTATTATCCAGTTTTTGTAAATTTGTGACACCGACGAATGACTGAGTCTTACATTTCAAGTCACAGTCATTTGCTTTTTCTGCTCGTTTCGCATACAAAGTGATTTACAAGTGCAGTTCAGAGTTTTTGTTCAATCTATCTTGTTCAACGTAGAAGTTCACTTTGTCACTGATACATACTGAACTTTCATTTAAAACGAACATCGTGAAATGCAAATACGACTGCACCCACTGCGATTTCTATGTATTATTTTTAGTCGAATCACTTTAAGATTATCTTTGTTGAAAGTGTTCACGTTGGTCGACACATTCTCTGAGGAATTAAAATTGCTGTGATCTTTACAGAACTAGTTTAATAAATCGAATATGTAATGAAACACAAGTAATTGAACGTAATTTTATTACTTGAGAAGATTTTACGAAGTTATGTATTTCAGTTTTCGAGATAACTATTATGATTAGAAATAGATTCGGTAATAGTATTTTTAACAAGACTTTTAAATTTAATTTTAATGAAATGTATGTATTTTTTAATGTAACTGTACATGCGTATGCTAATTGTAACAAAGAAATTATTTGGCTGATCCGATTGCTGGGTACGATTTCAAATGAAATAGACTTTACTATTTCAAGTAATATTTTACCCAGATTTGCTCATCAATACATTTGATAATTATAGTAGTTAGAATGCCATTTGAGAGAATATTATTCGTCGTGAAAATTAAACTACTCTTTATGCGTATTTATAAATGAAACCACCTTTAAAGTTTCAGTTTCAATGGCGCTTTTTATTAACCCGTTATGCGTGAATAAGCTCTCTTATCCCGGTTATCTCACATTTCGGTACACCTCTGCAATTCCACTCTAAAGTTTGATAATTGTATGTACACGTACAGAAACCGTTAACATATCGTTTGTTTACCTACTCTGCCATAATTTCACGTGACATTTCGCGATATTTCAACGTACTTACGTTCCCTGTTACTTCGTTGTAGTAGGTTGTTGCAAATGTTCATCATTTAATATCAAATCAGTAGTTCGCGTTTTGAAACATTTTTAACTGTTTCTATTTGTAAAAATGGTGAGAAAGGAAATTCATGTATCGCAAATATGCTAATTTTCACTGATTTTAGAAACATGCAGCTTCTTTTTTATGAGTGAATATATAATATAATAATGCAGCTTCATAATAATGTTAAGGTAATTTCTTTGTTTGGAATTAAATTAATTTGCGAAAAAATTAATCAGCTTAATAATTGAGGCGTTCATTGTACAAATTTATTAACTCGAATCGATTAAAGTTTTTCAAAAAGTGGAATTAATCGATTTGTCAGTGAACGGCTCAATTTAGAAGATTGATCATTTAACCTAATAAAACGATAAGTAAATATTTGTACTTAAATTACAGTTACAAACGATTAAATCCAAAGTCAGAGAATTAATTTCTACACCTAATCAAAATCTTAACGCGAAAGTTGATTTCTTTACACGTTTGTTCTATGGTTAATAGTCCAAATAAGGTTTCAAATGTTCTGACTTTCGAAGTGTTCCACGTATTCACCAAAGATCTACCATGGAGCAACGATTTAGTTCTGCAATTCTAATTCCACCGTGTAGTCTGACACTTGCAGAGGAACGCACGTAGAAATATTAACACGGAATTGAGTTTCCTCGATGCGTATCCTGCATTTTGCAAGGAACACAAGTGGAGAAGGCCGTTTCTCTGCAACGCCGCTTGTTCTACAGCGAACAATGCCACCCTAAATCATTGGTGAACGGCCCGATTCCGCAGGAACTCCGTGCAAGGATCAAAGGAGATTCGCGAACGCTACCAACGAGGAACATCATTCGATTGACAATTTTAAAACCAAAATCCAAACATAACAAATTTATTCCAGTACATTGCTTGTTAAACGTTATAAATCAGTCGCCTATGTACATATTTTTACATTTTCCAACAATGAGTTGTTCGATATTCTTCAAAAACAAATTTATGCAAGCAGACATATATTTATATTTTTTTTACTTTATATGAATTATACGTTTTTCCATAACTTTCTACATTTAAATCTATGTAGTTCTACTACATAGTTTAGAAGGTCATCAATATAAAAAAAAGTGATTATTTTTAAAATAGTTAGTTCTACCTATTATTAATCCTAATAGGTAACCTAAATTAACCCTTTGTCTGCGAAGGGCGTACATATACGTCCTCGAGACGTATACGTATTCGAGACATAAATGTTTCGAAATTATATCTTCTTACTTGTAAACAAAATATATTATAATATTTACGCATTTTCTTCCATTACTTCTATCTAAAATTGTTTTATTGTAGATATCGAACAAATCTGCAAAAGGAAGTTAAGCTGTACGGTTTAATTTGTCTCTATATTTACCTGAGTGATTCGAAAACTATCACAGATTTAAAGACAGGTAATTATTATAAAAAAAATGAAAAATATTAACAAGACTTCAAATAGTTTGTTTATTTTGCTAGTAATAATTTCCACTGAATCAAGAAAATTCTTTTCTTTTTTTCTTCATTTAGTTGTTAGTCAAAGAGATACCAGCATCCGATAGTGTGCAATTTTTACTCCCTATACAAAAATTCAATCTCTATTTACCATTATCATTACTTGATCAATCCTCACAAACGAAATAGCGCCCACATTTATAAAAACATGTTCAATAAAAACTGAAATACATTATTTTCATTCTGTGACAACTCTGCGCAGAGTTTCCATAAATAAAATTGTCTGCACACGTAGTACAAGTACGCTTGTTCGAAAGTATGTTGTAAGGTAAGGGATTAAAGCTTTCATTTCCTCCCTCTTATCGCGCACCACCGTGTGCCAAGTTTAATCCGTAAAATCAGAGGCTGTTAATCGCGTGACGATCCTTGTAAGATTTGTCCAGTTCCGAGCGAGCGTGTAACACGGTGGGTGGAATGTTAGGTTCCACTGGGTCTGGCGGGGGAAATCAGGCTTGCTGGCAGGGGAATAATAACGAGCCGGACGACACCGCGCGAAGTCAGAGAGCGGACGAGGCTTTATAAATTGCGAGGATGTTCGCCAGTGCCGAACCAGTGACACCTCGACCGCGATCGATCGTGGCTGCGACCGGTTACCGCGAATTCGATCACGTGGGATCGCCAGGATCCCGAAAGATCGCCACGTGTTTCCCGCGAAGGTTGCCGGTAGTGCGAACGGAGTTCGTGTTAAACGCTCGGGGAGAGCATCTTCCAGTTGCGTTTAACGCGGAAGGGCATCGAAAGGTGGAGATAAAGTGCTCGTCGAAGGAACCAGAGTGCACGTCGAGTTGAAGTTCCGCGGTTGCGAGTTCGCGACAGGACGACGCGACGCGGTGGATCGACACACATATCCAGTGGAGTTACTTCCAGTCGAACGTGAGTGATCAGTTCTTTTAATGGTGTGTACCTTGCGCGGAGACTAACATCCGATTCGGTGCAACGAGGATGTACGTTGCCGATTAAATCTCTTAGGTTCTTTAGTGTTTGGTAGTAGGGACTCGAGAGCCAGTCGGATTTACTTAAAGCCATCTTTGGGAATTAGTTCCATGGGTGTGTACACGAGTCCAGACTTTACCTTTCACACAATCCTTCTTTCTGCCTTAAAGAGTAAAAGAAATTTTTCTTGTTTGATACAAATAGTCGAAACAAGACATTACAACCTTCTAAAATATACGTTTAATGGTAAATAGTGTTTATAATTATTGTTAGATGTAAGAATTAGTTATTCTAACATTCCGTAGTTGTTTTAATTATATTATGACTCACGTATGTATATAAATATGAAACTTGGAACTCACAGTGGTCGCTAAAGGCTTACAAGTTGATGCGACAATAAATAAATGAATAAATAAAAAATTGCTATTGATCTAGCAGTCATCACAAAAGATGGAAAGAAAATTTTGCATAAACCTATGTTTACAGTTATTGTTATAGTATAATAATATTATATATGTATAAGTAGGATAAGTTTCTTCTTTTGAATTCTAGGTCGTTAGCGATTGGTTTCGGTATTTGTGACAAATAAGAAAACTTTGGAACCAGATTTACAAGATGCGGTTAACTTGATTTTAGATATTTTAGGTATAATAACACATGTTTATTTATCTTTAAATTTACTTACTCATTCAATTTTTATAATTATATAAATCGTGTTGAAATAAACTTTGAAATCAGTGACTTTAAATTAGAGATGTAAATAAAAATATTTAGTACAATCTCTTTCTGTTAATACACTGATCATCTAGACTAATACATAATTTTTATCTCTGTTATATATAATATTTATATTTACCTTTGGTCATCTTTACTCAATATTGTTTATTAGTTTCCGATATTGTATTACTTTTACGTTTATACACTTTTCTATTTAAGTGCAGAATAATTTTCCAATATCTGAAGTAGGTTTTATGTAGAAAGTTCATATATTAAAAGAATTCCATAAAGCAATAATTGCTAAAATTATTACGGATCTCATAAATTGATAATAGAATAGAATAGAAGTTTTCAAGTCTTTCATTACTTGCTTCTTCAAAGAATAAGCCGACTTCGATATATTTAAATCCTTTGCATTAATCCTGCTCGAAACTTTTGCTTGCCTTAGTACAAAAACTGAGCATTTTCGTAATCAAGCCGTCCAAGACTTTCAACACAATGTAAATCAAAATAATATATACTTATATTGTAGAATAGTTGATCACTTTTGACTAATCAGAAACGTATTTTAATAATTAATTACAACAGTTCTAAAAACTTGATTATTTGTTGAATTTACGTTACGATATTATTAATTAACTTGATCGCGTTTAATCTTTCGTGTAATATTGAGAGGACACTTTCTGGCGGAATGTTAAGGATAATAGAAAATTATCCGCTGTATCCGTGATTTTTTTCAACGAGATCTTCAATGAGATCTTCAACTTTCTTCACCATTTCTTGGTGGATGGCTTCGTTTGGTCTACCGTTGCGAGGATCATTTTCTAACGACTCCCTGCCTCGCCTGAAGAGTTCCATCCATTCAGAAATCGTTGAAAATGATGAACCAGTATCTTCACCACCTTTGCTCGAGTGCTGGTGAATCTCGGTGGGTTTAATTCCCTCCATTGAGATGAATTTTATTAGAGCGATATACCTAATTTTATCCATTTTTATCTGTTCCCTAGAAATGAATTGAAACGATCTATCACAGATTTCTTTCCGTTTATTATTATGTTAAATTGATAAAAGTAAACTGATGAATATATATCAAATTATATATTAAACAGTATGTTTGTAGTATGTTTAAATGATGTATTAGTAGGTTAAGTATTATTAATATTAGGATTAGCATGTGTAGAGGATGTCCATTTCTTGTCTGAAAAACCGAAATAAATATCTATCTATATATCTATATCTATATCTATATATATATATAATAATTCTTCATAAATAAATTGATAGAATTGATATATGTTGTTGTTCGTTAAAAATCAAACTTTTTTTTGTATTTAACACTTTCTTCTACTTCTGTTACTATTTACAGAAATGTAATTAAATAGGTATTCGAATATCAGCGGCTATCAAAAAAATACGTGTTTAATATTTTGACATATGTGGTATAGAAATACCACATTATTACTGTTGAAATATTTTATTATCAATTGGAGCTATTATTTCATTAACCTCTTCACGCCCCTGGCCATATATATGGACGTTTAATTTTTTATAATTGTAATTACTGTCAATATTAAAAAGAACAAAAAATTGATAATAACAAAAAAAATGGTCCTGAAAAGGTTAAATAGATTAATTTCATTTATTTTTATCATTATAGAAAGATTTGTTTCAAAACGAACAATTATATTTAAATACCCTCAATCATCTCTTGAATGATTACAACAACATCCACCTATGGACCATTCATATTATGAATTACCTATCATTCCTAATAAATATTTATACTAGTATAACATCTATTCTATCTATATGGAATATTTTATTTGAAAAATCTCGTATGTGAGAATGTGTTAATTTGGTGTGCCCTATCCCAAGTCTGTTAAGAATATCGATCGTCTTCTGTCCAAATGTTGCAAGGCTGATGATTTATCGAAGAATTCTTTATACACTTCTAGTGTGTGTGTGTGTTGTTTTTTTTGATTGCTCTAAAGCAGTCGAAGAATACGTATTCGCACCGATACAAACGTTTCGGTTCCGGGTTCGAATCGATTCGACGCGTCTCGCTTTCCATCGATGTGTCCCAATCCACCGGCAGCAAGTTCGGCGCGTCCCGGTACTCTCGACGAGTTGATCCGTTCCCAAAAGATTTTGAGCGCAACGGGACAGGGTTACGGGTGGAAAGCTCAGCCTCGACACGAACGTGGCTGCCGTCGCATCGATCGCGGCAAATTGGATTGCCGCTAAAACGCTGGGGCTATCTTACGGCTTACGGGATAGTGTTCAGTGCCGCTGGGAACGGTACAAAGTTCGGTAACGAGAGTGAATTCTGACGTTCCGCTCGTCCGCCATGGTGTACACCTTGTGAACGCCGTGCAACACGAATATTCGCCCGCAGGATATATGGCGCACACGGCTGCCCGTTTATCGTGATTAACGAAAGTCGTAGCCTAACGAGACCACTGGCTAGCGGCGGTCACGTGTGCGCGAATCGAGCCTGGTCGACGAGAGAACAACGCAACAGACGAATAGTGGGTACGTAGAGGAAACGGGGGACAGTTTCGACAGGTTCAATCGTACGAATTCTTCGCGTACTCGGAACGTGCCTCATTCTTACGGATTAGACACCGTTCAAAAGCTTGCAACTTGTGCTACTATGCGAGTACTATTTCGAGATAAAGAAAGCTCAATCACAATCATGCATATTGTTTAGCTTTATTAGCGAGGCTGCATCGAACAGCTGAACAAAATGGTAACCATTAGCATAATTGTTGTAAAATTGGTTTAAGTTGCGAAATAGAAGAAGAAAACTCAACAAGTTTACAAGGTTAGGAAGTTATAAAGTTCGCAAACTTAGGAAGACTCGTCACCTTCGTAATCGCTATCTTTGGAAGACTGAATAATAGAATAATAGAGTATTAATAGAAAGTGAAGTGAATAATAGAAAAAAGACTCTTGTTTTTCATATAAACTGCCATTATCATCTTCATAACGAGACCACATAGGAAGTTGGATAGATGTGTATAGAATCCATGAGTTTACTCACTCTTTTTAGTCAAAACAATCGAATGATTTATGACTTTTCGTGCAAACAATGCTTATGGTAAAACAATGGTGTTATATAGTATTATTTTATTTTAATTCTTTCCATTCGAAGAGTGCCTCTCTCTTAGTGTACGGAAGATCTAGCTGGTGCAATTTAGACTATTTCAATTGCATGTGAGTTCACGTTTCATTGATCTTAACACGCAACCGTTTAGAGATAAACGGAGAAAAAGTCTAAGTACAAAGTTTTAAACATTTTTAACAATATTTCAGATAAAGTGACACGAAATTCTTTCGTAATGCCGCACTTAAACCACAGCAATAAGTAAATAGAAATATGTAAAGACTTTTTTAAAAGGAGCTTTAGGATCATGTTCTTTAATTAAACACAAATAGTATGGGATATACCAAATTTTTTTCTTATTTTAGATAAAAGTACAGATAACTACAACTGAATGTCAAAAATAATGAGGTTTAATTGTTTATTGAAAGCTCCCTTTGGAAAAGTTTATTATACGGTAACACACAAAAATTAAACGATGTGACATGAAAAAAGGATGATACCTCGAAAGTTACAATTTCAAAATTATACGTGTTCCAAGATCATTTATTTGAATTAACGTTTTCGGTTTCTATGGTTCTCTTCGTATTGTTTATTTTCAGAATTTCATGTATTCCGCGACCACTCGAATGTCGAGTGTTTCGCATTTAATTGTAGAATAAAATGCCAACATTTTTAGCAGTGCAAACAAATAAACGTGTTGATTTTTAAAACCACATTACGGCTAAAATTTCGTAGCCATTTTCAATCATGAATATTACTTTAAAGGAAACAAAACTTTAATACGAGTTGTACAATTTATGACAGAAACAATTACGTTATTACATTACATTCTTGGTCATACATGTACATACATACTGAGTTAAGATTAAAATACTATTTTTTATACTGTATCTAAAGGTAAAGTGCATATAAGCATTTTCAATTTAAAAATAAAATAGCCATAAAAGAGTGTACGCGTTCCGTAAATATATTGCGAAGTGGAAAGTGTTTCGTGACTAAAATAGTTAGGGAAACGCTGACGCAAATCGTTGCGTTGCATGAATTGTCGCCACTAACAAGAACGTGTTTCACTTTTCGAGGAAAGATTCGATCCTTAGAGTCGACGATGCAAAAAAGGGATTTAAGAATTTTTTGATTTCTGTCGATTTGGGATCGCGTCTAATTTAGTCACTCGGATGTCGAGTGTTTCATATCTAATTGTAAAATAAAATGATAGCCTAGTTGGCAGTGAAGACAAACAAAAGCACTTGTTAGAATTCGATTGCTCTTTTCAAGGATGACTATTAAATCTCAAACTTGTATACCGTTATAAAATGTTTTGGCAATTATTTTTGTCTTGAGCTGACATTAAAAAAAGAGATTATTAAATGTTACTCGATACATTACTGACCAAATAATTTTGTTTTTTTACTAGAATTTATTTGTAGAAGTATTGCAAGGTCTAAAGGTAAAAATATCACTTTAAAAAATAATGAAAATGTTGTACTGTTACATAATTTCATAATTACACTGGATTCTATGGGTTTATTGTGTATGTTACCACGAAAATCATTTGCTCCGCATAAGCAGAAAATAAAGGGTTTTACAAAAGAGGTTGCAGCTACTGGTTTTTGATCAAATATAAACGGTATTCAATACATCTGATATCTTTAATATAAATAAAAATATTAGGCTGACCCGAAAGTTTCTTTCACGAATTGCACTCAATTATTTTATGTGGTCGTGTTTATATAAATAGACAATCTAATTTCATAAATATTCATGTTGTAACAGTAATTGAGCAAAATGAATCGTGCACAATTCAGTAATGTAACATAAAACATAAAATATTGTGTATGAATTAATTATTAATAAAACGAAAAAAACTTATGGGACAACCTAATAGATATATGAAAGATAATATAGATTAAATGTCCACCACACCTACGCTAACAAATTGATGTTTTATTGAATAACAAAATCCTAAGTCCCTTTTTGGAGAACTCTTAATGTCACGTCATAAAATAACAATATTATCATCAAATTTTGCACGAAGGCATATATTCTGCAAACGAGCATAAAATCCGCAGTTTACTCGCGACACTTAAAGAGCAATTTGACAAAACTCGCAAAAATGTCAAGTAGAAGCTGCCGACAGCTCTCAATAACACGATGTAACGTTCCGCTGGTTGGACGTAATTAATGGATGGACAGGAATATCGAATGAACATTTAATTTCCCCGTACGTTCAGTAATTGTCACGCGGGCCGATATAACACTCTGCAGGTATTCGTTTGATAAATGACAATTAAGACTGCTGCAGAACGTATTGGAATTTATGTTAGCGATACTGATGCAATTATCTATACGCATTGAATACATACCGATAGACTCTGACAAGAAATTGGCGCAGAATATTAAAATTCATTAGTCCCGACCCAGATCAAAATTCGCATTCTGTGAAACATTCTTGACACTGTTAAATGTGTTTCTGGACTTATTCAACGTAAGAAGTTGAAACAATTAGTTTCTTTTGCTGATCGTAACAAGCAATTGATTATTATTTTCGAAATAAGTGCAGTATTATTCCACGAAAAGTGTTTAATTATTATTGAATAATCATAAATAAAAATAAAAATTAAATTGAGGTGATTGACGAAATGAGCTATTTACATAATTGCTGTACTTCTCAAGAATTCCAATATCTTTTAATTTAGCAGAAAGTAACATGTATCGTACGGTGACTTTGTTCGCAAATAAACAGTAATCTCTTAAAAGTGATACTGAAATGGATTTTTTAAATTATATTTCCATATTTTTGGACCATATAGGATTTTAATTGTGTGATGACGGGTGGTAATAATGAATATAGTTCCCTTGTATACCTCTGTATATATTTATTTATTTTACTTGTACACTGTGTGTTGCTTGTCGTTCTATTCACAACTGACTCATCCTTACATCCCGCTCAGGTGGAATGGTTCATCCCCTCACCGGGCCTCTCCCGTCTCTCTGATAGTCCTTCCTGCTATCGGTCTTCACAAATTGCTTGAATTTTTGTAATTTTTTCAACAACATTAAAATATATTGAATATATTCATTATATTGAAATTGGTTTTAAAGAATCGTGTAACAAAGAGTTAAATTTATGAGCTAGTTAAACGATGTCCAGTGAATGAAAATGAATTACATAATAATATTAATATATACATGTACGACGAATTTCTAATACAACTCCTTCAAACATTTTTGTTTAAAAGTACAATGAGTAGTTACATAAGAATGTTTCTACACACGAAAAAAACCATAAGTATATTTACTTTATAAAGTCATTTTACAGAGTTACTCTAAGAAATCTGCGTTATTCTTAAAAGTTAACCATCACTAACGATACACTGCAATTAGCTAGGCGGAAATGTTTGCGCAATTAATTGCCATTGTAATTGCAACGAGGCGTAAAAAAGAACGCAAGTGCTTCGTTTTCTCGGGACTCTTTATATCTATATATTTTTAAATATTTATCGCAAATATTATTTTTTCGTGGAATATTAATTCGAGAAAAGTACAAATTTTGTAAAAGATGTACTTTGTGAGAAAATTTCTTAATATATACGCAGTAAGGATTACCACTACCTCCAATGGTCTTTCATTGGTTTTGGGTAAAATCTACGCATTTTAATTTATTTACATCGTCGAGAACAACTTTAAATGTTTGTGTGTTCCCATCACCCATATAATTGGCATATTTGACGACACGAATTTCGAAATATGCTTTGAGTACTGTTTATAAACGCTTCTGCAATTTCGTAAATTTTAAAATTTCGTAAAATCCTCCTGCCAAAATAATAATAATACACTTTCATTCACTGGACATCGATTATAATCAATTCCAATATGATGATATTCCTGAAAAGTTACAAAAATTCATGCAATTAAAATCCTATATGGTCCAGAAATATGGAAATATAATTTGAAAAGCCCATTTCGCTATTACTTACAAAAAATCACCATACAAAAAGTGTTATTTTCTGCTAAATTAAAGGATATTAATAATAACATTTTCGAATACTTTCAAACATTTTAAACATTCTAACGATAGGTTGTTTGAACTGGTTAAACCAGAACAGAACACCCTCTTAATATCCTAATGTGCAAGTATAGATGAAGGGAATATAGCAATTTCTGCGCAACGATTAGGACACCCTCGCGATATTCTCTCGAACACCAGTCAGAACACTTATGGTTATAGGGAGTCTTCTGCTCGGCATGCGTGACTGTCTCCTGTCATGCAATGTCTAATTTACCAGGCAAGTTGTGCCACACGAGGTCATTACACGAATCGATGATTCGGCCAGCGTAAGACCATAAATTCTACCGGGCAATATCGATTCCCATTGCGTGATACGGTGGCTGCTATAGTTGACACACATACACACGCGTCGTGTACAATTTATACGTATGTGCGTGGATAGACGCAGATGCATGTGCACGTTACCGTCTGCATAGAAGTGCCTTCAAAGTGTAATATGTGGTTGTAACGTATATCGCGGGAAATCAATTTTTGATTACGACACATGTTTGCGTGCATGCTGCGGATGACAGGCTGGATGTTTAACGTCGGAATGTAGGTACAGTGAACCGTTGGTAAACAGAAATTTTCAAAAGCTTATACGGTACGCGTGTTGTCGATTTTAGGGGTTGCCATTGCACGTAGTCATTATCGATCAATGCAATTCAGAGATTTTTACAGGCTCTTTCCTCGAGCATATTAGGAAAATTTGACGGTTGATAGATTCAAAAATATCTGTAAAAGATAGTTGTCCAGATAATTGGTAAATAGTTTCCCAAAATAGGCTGTAGAATATTTCTTAATCAAATGCAAGTAGTATGGAATACATCCAATTTACACAATTTGTGTATTATATTTGTGTGTTAAAATCAAAATGTCTCTTCGAATAATGATTCTTGAACACAAAAGGGTTAATATATTTTTGTAGAAAATATCAGGTTACATCAATTGGTACAGACAAAAATAAATAATAAGAAGAAAAACTTTATTTACTTTTAATTTTATTATCTCCTATTTTACCATTAGGAGTTTTCGTATTTTCATTTAAAATGCTCAAAGAGATTTTGGCTGCAATCAGTTTGTCTGTGACGATTCCATTTTTTAACCGACTTCGAAAAAGAAGGAGGTTACTCAATTCGACATGTATTTTTTTTTTATTTATGTTAGCTACATTTATTTATAAACCACCATTTGCATCGTTGTTGTCGGTACGTTTTTATAAGTTTAAATAGTATTAGATACATAATTATGTCACAATGCTGTATGAGTCTCGATATGTAATTCGTCCTTGCTCACCAATAACTTTTTTTATAGTGTTTCGTAGCATGTTACGAGGAATGAATATTTTATAGTAGCCTCATTAGAAAACGACAGTGGCGTGCAATGGAGAGGGGACCAGGAAAAGTATTTCCATTCTAAAAAAAGATAATGATCCGTGTCGACGGTACCTGCATGGAATAATTCACTGCGACCATATCCAACACATTCGATCCATCGACCCCGATGTTTACTCAAAGGTATTAGAGTATCTGAATGCTTTCAATGAACCACATGCAAATCATCATAACATTTACATACAGACGAAGTATTTGATCATTCATCCACGTTTACCAGAATAGCCCCTCTGATTATCATTTATTCGGATCACTGCAGAATCATTTGTGCAGTAAAATATTTTCAATGATCGATGATATCGATTACATTGTATCAGTATATTTTTATTTGAATACAATCAATATTTATAATTTTTTGATCCAGAAGCTTGGGGATTATTGTCAAGTAATAACTTGTCAAGTAATAACTTGTCAAGTAATAACTAAAGAAAACATAATTAATGAAAAAAATATATTTTTAAATTATTTGATTTGAAATATTGATTTTATCACTGTTATTAAATAAACATTTATTCTTAAGATAGAATAGCTTTATTTTTCATGAACTACAATGCAAGAACTTCACGTTCAACACAATATGTATCTCACTCGATCCTCCAGGATAGCTTCTCAAATCCCTCGACAGACTATTTCAATATTGTCCCTAAATGTTCTGTAGACGATGAGTTTCAGACGAACTTGCAAGTAAAATAGCAATGGATAATATTTACAAAATTGTCAGCAATATCGATCTTACTTTATCAAAAGAGATAGTCTAAATTTTTAAATGAATTTATTGTACTATTTTCGAGTGTTAAACTTAAATTGTAACGAGTTACTTACTTCTGATTGTTCTTAACCCTTTGACGCGTAAGCATTTTTCGAAAATACACGGTTTATGAGTAAACTTTGTTCCATAACATGAACAATATTTTATTTCTTATATATATTTGATTACGTACTTTAATACACAAACTAGTAAGAAATTGTATATATGTTATTTATTTAATGATTATATTATATGTATTGTATATTATATTCATTTTTAAGTGGAAATGTAATCTGAAAACTTGTTATGTTATTATTTGATAAAATATTTCAAACAATGTACTGTATCAGCTGAGTACTTACTTTCAAAGTATTAAAATTCGTTTATTGTGTGGTATTCCTCAAACCCCGAGTACACGTACAATGGTGCCTCCGTACTCGTCAAAGGGTTAACAAAGTCTAAATTACATTCTTAAATTAGTAACAAGTGTACCATGAATTCATCTTGCATTCATTGTCACACAAAGTGGCTGCCCCACCAATTCTACCGAATTTATGTTGGAAAGCACGCTGCAATTATGTATGTGCTTACGCGCAGAATGTAGCTGATAATAAGAAGACTGCAGGCTGGGAATGGTGTCATAAGTCGCGGGTAATTTTCTCCTGTCCGTTTAAACCGCCCTTTCCTTTCATTTTCCTCTTCTTCGTGTCTGCTTCCTTTCTTTTCATTTTTCTCACATTTTCTCCTTCCGTTTCTCCTTTAGCCGATTTTCCTTTCCATGTACGATAAGAGAAATGGCTGCGAGGCCGGGAAAAATTGCGCACAACATATGGGATTCTTCAGGGATGTTGTATATACTTAGCCGTGTGCGTTCGATATCACGTGAGGAAACGTTATACGTTATACGATGTTTTCTACTGTCTCCCGATAATTCTTCCAACCGCATGCTATTTTTTCCAGTAGGGTAGTGCGCGCTTGAAAGCAACAACTTGTCTCAGGGTATATATTTCATAAAAACTACAATGGTTATATAACAAGTATTTTTCACTTCCTATAAGGGTACCATGCTAGACACTACAACGATGAAAACCGTGATTGATTAGTTTCACTCTCCGACTTCAAAAGTGAATCATTTTCTCTTGTGTAACCTCCTCTACTTGCGTGAAAATTGAAAATATTATGATAGATAGAGGTAAAGTTACTATTTAGGTCAAGAAATTATTTTCATGCAGTTCTACTTAGGGAAGATTCGTATGGTAAGTAGAAATAATATCCATCAATCATCACAACTTATTTTCATTATAATTACATCATTGGATTTGTTGCAAATAAAAGTACAGGAAAATCTATATGGTTGTGGGGAAAATGCAAAAATATATAAAATATCGACAATGAAATACGCGTTATACTGTTTAGACGATAAGACATTTTATGTAAATTTCAATTTTTTATCTGTATCTTGAAAAATATGAATTTGCATAAACAACCGCAGACTAATTACAAGAGTTCTGAATATATTTCTTTTTTCTGTGGACGGAGATGTAATTGAAATTTTTTTCTAGAAAAGGTTTTTCATTCCTATAATGCTTACCACCTGAAAACATTCCAATATTCAATTTTCTGCAGAGCAAGACCGATCGTCGCTGATGTAATTACTGGTATAATTAGTCGATAGCGAGTCGATTAATGGTGCCACTCTACGTACAATCTAGATATCGCAATAACAAAAATCGCGTTTGGTTACTGTAATTACCAACCTTCTAAAAATGATCTTTTTCTCTATTCTAACTAGTTCTATTTCGTTCTTATCTTCTGCGAATTCATAATTAGCATAAGAAATGTTTCCTTTTTTAAATTTTATTCTATGAGTCTGAATTCAATCTTTTAAGCTACGGAGATTCATACAATTATCAAGATATCGATCTAAAAATATAAAATCTAACTTCCTTGATATGCATATTCTAATATGAACAACACATATTTGACCTATCATGTAATAATTATTCATGAACTAACGATATGCTTTTATCTCAAACGAAACATTTAACTCTTCTTAGAACCTTAACGATATAATATCAATATCGATACACAATTACACATTAATTCCAAATCATTAAGCTGAGACGTCAATATGCATAGATATGTAATGTATGTACTTGTATCTATTTAATCCATGCATCAAGTGATATCTCTAGAAGGGAACGATGTAGGTACTCTTAGTAATCATTCTTTGAATATGTGAAAAAATAAAGATCTTTATTATAGTTGTGATAACTTGAGATATTTTCTATTGTTTCTTCCCTCAATTTAATTGTTTGTTCCCATCAATTATTATAATATATACGTGAATACATATTTACTTGGATGATTTTAATTTGAAATTGAAATTGTGTCACAATCAATTTGAACTAAAAGAAGTAATATTTTCTCTCGCTTCTGTGATTCATAAATTTGTCATTAATTATTACAGATCTAAACTGCTATGACTTTGATAACGTCAAATAGATTGCAAGATTGGTAATGTTACGTGTCGACAATTTTAATTTTAATTTTGTTTTTGATTTTGTCGGCAGGAATGTGTTCGAGATGGTTTACCATCCCGAATTCGTTCTAATCGAACACAAACCTAGCTTTTGACGGTAGTTTGCTAAATTCGTTATGGGAAAGAATACACATTCCCTCCTTGAAATCAACGTCGTCACGGCACTTTCACTCTGCTGGCAACGCCGCGCCGCGGGTAAATCTTGTAAAAGATCATAGTATTGTAAAAATGATAGTATGACGCGTTGCTGTTATATGTCAATTATTAGCATTATCAAAATAGATAAGAATTCTCTTCATGCCAGATCGTTTTAAATTGCACGCCGAACTTCCGTCGCGAACCGCCAGAAATCACGTTTTTGAGATGAGCAGCTTGCGTAACACCTCACACCACAATACAGGGCGTCGCGAAACCTAGCGCAGCGCTTTGATCTTCCTTCTTTTTCGCTCCTGCTGACCGACCGCATGCTATCCGCGAAATTAAAACTCTTGAATTGGATTGTATAAACAGCATAGAAGTCCTAGGATCTGGGCTGAGCACACAAACACCTTAGTCAGCCTAGGAGTCTAACCAATTAGAACTCACTGTCGTTAGGGCTGCACTCTGATTCGGCACCTCCGAGAGTGCAGCGCAAGCATTTTTGTAAATCTCGAACCGAATTGCGCTCGGAATAGCGAAGTCAAAAACACTTCTCATCGTACTGGCGCATCGAGCGCGAGCAAGTCCGAGCGAATTATTTAGAGCAGAGTTGCTTTACCGGTTAAATTCATTGTGAAAAGTGAGTGGTAGGCAAGGACTCAATTCCTCGTAAAACAACCTAACTTCACTCTTAAATGTTTCTTAATTATTAAATTCATCTAAAATGTTTTAAGTTTAAATCAATTGTTTTTCATTTTTTTGTCTCAAGTGTTAATTATCCGTTTATTCCATAATTCATAATTTTTAACGTGTCTGTGTGTGCTTCTCCCCTGTCCAGGACATCCGACGACCAACATCCAGGCGTTTCGATACACCGATAACCTTTACAGTAAATCTTGGTGGTTAGTGTTTGCTCCAACACAATATTGTTATATGTATCTTCATACGATTGTGACCACTCGAAATATCAAAAATGATATTTCGTTTCCGGGTATAATCCCTCATTGATGTTCTCGGGTGGTACCTAATTGGTTATCATTTATTGTATAATTATTCCGACAATTTTATATAAGTGTATGTGTGTACATTCTTGTAAAATAAGAACGAAAGAATGAAACATCGCATCTAATTGTATGAGAAAATTTGTAAATTTGTATTTTGTATTTTGGGCATAATTCGCAAGGCAAATTATTATAATAAAACTTATATTATTCTCAATTGTTCTGCCATTATATTAAAACTGTAAAAGTTCTATTAATTAAATACGGTAGTCTTGTTATAGCAGAAGGCTGTTTTCATAGTTTAAATTCTTAAATCCGCTCGAATCCTAAAATTTTATCCAGATTAGATTTATAAATTCACACACGAGTCAGGGCCCATACGGGACTGTAGTGACAAGGAGCTGACCTTGTCGATAGGCAAGTAAGATATTGTATATATTATTGTTAAAATTACTTTACCCATTGAACTTCGATAATTTTCAATAGTACAAAAATTAAAATTTAAAAATAAAACTGTGACGCGGGAATCTCGTCCCACGTAACAGTAAGATTGGTAAGAAATTCACAAAAGATAAGAAAAAGTTGTCAAAGAAAAAATAAATATATTCCCCAAGTAGAAATACACGAAAATCATTTCTTGCTCTAAATGCAAACATCCTCTCTATCTCTAAAATTTTGAAAAATCCTTTGAGGCACGTTTAAGTATCATTTTAAGCAAATTTGCATAAAATCTGAGATGTTGCTTCATTTAGTGTCCGATTTCGCGTGGAATGTTCCCTATCTACCGTACATTTCCCTATCGTTGTTGTATTTTTACATATACAAATAAAAAATTGAAAAATACTACATGTATTTTATTGTCGATATTTTATATATTTTTGCATTTGCAAACAACTGCATACACTTTCCTGTAGTTTCGTTTGCAATTAATGCAATGATGCAATTATAACGAAAATATTATTCCTACTTACCATACGGATCTTACCTAAGTAGAACTACATGAAAAAAAATCCCTTGACCTAAATACTAACTTTACCTCTATCTATTGTAACATTTTGTATTTTCGCAAGACTAGAAGAAGTAATTAAAATGAAACTGTTTATCTTCAGAAGTGAAATAATCATAAGGATGTGTGTCAGGTAGTAGACTTGCTATATTAATCAACTGATTGGGTCATTACTAAGCAAAATATCAACTTCGCCAATGTTTATCGTAACGCTCAGAAATTCGCAAAAGATAATATACAGCTACCAAAGAAAAAATATCCAATACTCCATCCGGGAAATTTCGAAAAATCTGCATGAAATCTGAGATGTTGCTCCATTTAGTGTCTGATTTCGCGTGGAATGATCCCTATCTGTCGTAATATTTTGAAGTTTCACGAAAATTAGGGGAGATGATTCTCTTTTGAAGTCGAAGAGTGAAACTAATCAATCATGGTTTTCATTGTTGCAGTGTCCAGAATGTGCCTAGCGTGCTACCATTATTTGACTTGCTATGGGCTAATTATGTCAGTGTCGATCGGTTCTGTTACGGAGTAAATCTCGGAGCGGTATGCGTTAGGTGGTGGACACTACATATACCTAAAGCGAGAGATACGATCGCGGCTTCGCCTTGGGTATTGAATCGCACCACTCTCTGCCGTGCACGTTTGTAATTATAGATCTACCTCGTGCGGGAATCAGGGAAACAATGACAGGAATTCAAGATAACGCCGACTGGAACGGAGCTGATATTCTATAAGCAAGTTTTTCGTGGAGCTTGAATTGCTCTTGTCGTGTTCGACAGTTTCAGAACGACACAGCAGCACGCGTTTCCTTTCCTTTCCTTCTTGTCGAGCTCTTCATTCTTCGCCATATCAACCGAATGTCCTGGAAGCGATCGCAGATACGACTTGTCGAAATGTTACCGAGATCTGTCGGAAAAGCATTTTTAAATTTTATTTATTCTGTAAGGTATGCTTAATACGTGTGCATTTGTATAATGTTTGTATAATGATATAAATATATATGCATAATGTGTTTGCATTTTTCGGATGTTTTTTGGAATTGACGAGTGTCTTGTATTTGGAAATTTGATTACATGAGATTTATGTGAATTAAATAGTAAGAATAAAGTGTTTAAAGTATTGTTAATTTGTTTCGTGAAACTCCCTTTATGTGTTATGATTGTATTACTCAAGTTTATCAAACATCCTGACAAATAACTCATCGAAAGAGGTATTGTTATTAATTAAAAGTATCTCTTACAATTCATTTATTTATTTGATAGATGACGGAAAGAAAGACAATTTTATTCGACTACAACCCTTAGCACAAAGTTTTTAAAAAAAACATTAACATAATATAAATATAAACATAAAACGCATGCCGTTGTTAAATCGGTTTAATATAAAGTAAAAATAAAAAATTAATTTCAAGTTTTGTTCATTATCGATGAGAAAATATTGAAAGAGTAAAATGGTACTTGGGAAACAATATTCGTAATTACACTTAGTAATAATGTAGCACATTATTTCAATAAATAAAATACAATAATGTTATAAATCAACCATATATATGATGAATATCTACAGTTGAACATGTATTTCAATCAAACCTAGAGAACGAAGGCATGAAAAATGTTATCCTGCAATCAATATCACATTTATTATAATTGTAAGGGGTGTCCTAATACTTATGACCATGCGTTCTTACATCCAAATGAAATATCACTGTTAATCAAAGTTCATTAAAAAATAAACACGAAAAAACGATCAATTGTCAGTATCAAATGATTTATTTATCGATGGACGTACGTAGCAAACCTGCGCAACATGAAACCAAGCGAACTAATTACCTAGCTTCTGCATTTTTATCATCATCATTAATAACTTGCAACGTTTAACAATCTAACATAATGCGAATATAGAGCAGAATCGTGTATACATGACGACATGGAATTGGACTTCGATCTGACCTCGTTTCACAGGGATTGCAGATGAAGGAAAAAGTATGGAGCTCACCGTTTGTTTAGTTTTCTTCGTTGGTAAAATATACGCTACCTAATACTGAATAAATCAATGACGTCAATGGGGTCTAACCTGTCTAACATCTTGATGGTTATACGATAACATGTGATGTCACTAACGGTACAGTATAAGACCTGATTACAAGGCTATGATCTTCAGCAAGTTTCCCCAAGGTTACAATGACGAAGTCATGTTTACATAAACTCTCGTGAAAAAGCTTCAACGTTAACCATGTCTTGGATTCCTTTCGTATGCTAATTAATTTATTAATGGCCGCTGATGATGTATTCGCATTTTTATCCGCCAATTCCGTGTGTATAATGCATTTGACGTACTTGAACGATGTCAAAGACAGGATGTCGATTTCAATTTGCTTTGATATAAACATTCGTTAATATACTCCAAATAATGAAGTATTCGTGACTGTAGAAATGATCGGATTAGGAATGGATTAGACAAGAAATGTTACCGTAAACATAGTTTCATAAGTGAAAATATTAACACTTTTACTCGAGGCCTTTTTTACTGGTAGATACCAGCAACTCGAGACGCTTTATTAGCATTCTATTGAGACGAATGTTATGTTTGTTAGATTGACTTTGAAGATGTAACCCGATTGTCATTTTATTGACACTTGGAGTTCCAAAGAAACTGAACCAAAAGAAACACTATTGTTGGTAGATTTGGTGCGTGAAACCTAGTGGTGACTGAGAACCACCTCTCGAGTGCAAAGGGTTAAGTTTCTAAAATCTTATGGTTTATCGTCATAAGTCATATATTGTTTCTAAATTACTATCAGATAATGCTGTACTCATTTAATAATTGTATCTAAGATTAAGTTCTGTCTAATATTGTAATGTGTACTGTTTGATTAAATTTTAACCCTTTAAACTCGAGAGGTGACTCTCACTCACCACTAGGTTTCCTTTAGGTTTAATTTCTTTGGGACTCAGATTATCAATAAAATGATTGTCGTTGAGGCAAAGGTGACCTGATTTTTAAATCTCAAATTAGAGATCTCATTTTCGAAGTCAATCTAAGCTTAGCATTCGTGACAATAGAATGCTAAGAAAGCATCTCGAGTTACTGATAGGTACCAGAAAAAAAGGCCTCGAGTGCAAAGGGATAATTTAGTTGGTAATATGCTCCGTAATGAGCATGATGCTAATAACCCTGTAGGAGGTTTAATAGCCTAATCAAATAAAAATAATAAAAATATAATAAATGAAGACAAAACAAAATATCGAAGTCTGCGGGTGTGTAGAATTAAAAATATAAATGACTTAATACTGATATATAACATGAAATGTATCAATATAACAATTAGTCTAAATTTTACGGAACAATGTATTGAACTGTACGATAAAGAAGTAGTTATTCAATGTATACATTTATAAATATTAACACTGTGTTTGGGACACGCCGCATAACAACGTGTTCATTGTCGGACCTTTCAATAGATGTGATTATTGCCACGCTTGGTTACTAACAAGATTGAATTAATTGAAATTGGCCAACATTCACTAGTATTAAGTCTCATTCTCCGCCATTTCAACGCCGAGGGCGCACAAGGCGCAAAGTAAAAGCATGTATAAAAATGCTTCATCGGACTTATGTATACGCTTGTTTCATTGAAATGCATTAGTTGTGTAACATTACTTATTGTTAGATACGAATTAAGATGAATATTATTATTTAGAGAACCAAGATAACGTTTCTCTTGTTAAAGAAATCGACACTATTAAAGATTAAGAGTAAATATTTAATTCAGGATATAACTATCATTTTCATCTCAAATGGTACACAACGAGTATTCGTACAATATGCACGAATAATATTTTCAATAAAATCTTTGTGTATGTGCTGGAAAAGGTTCATTTATTTGAAAGATCAAAGAGTGTTTTATAAATTCGCGCGGAAGTGTACGTGCAATATTAAGAAAGTTCATCCAGCTATTGATTTCAATATATCGTTGCTGAATGGTTATGAAACCTTTTAAAATGCGTTTCTTTAAGATTAAGATTAAGATTTCCTAACCGATATAATCTGGATAAACTGATAACTGTTGGGTCATTTAACAGCTTATCGGAAGAATAGAAACAATATGCGCCAGTCTTCATGGTCTGTACCTCGACTTGGATGTTATATTTATTTTTTACATATAAAGAAACTATTCGAAGTTAATACAAGCTATCTTATATTTTAACGTCTTGGAAATATAATGTTGTTACAGTGGAAACGATATCTTAGTACGATGAAATACCTAGGGAGCTATAAAAAGTCGGCAATGAATGATCAAATATTTGCTCTGTATATAAATGTTATGATGATTTGCATCCGGTTCATTGAAGGCATTCAAATACTCTAATAGATACCTTTGAGTAAACATCAGGGTTGATGGATTCAATGTGTTGGATATGCTCGCAGTGAATTATTCCATGCAGATACCGTCGACATGGATCATTATCTTTTTTCAAAATGCAATTACTTTTTCTGGTCCCCTCTCCATTGCACACCACTGTCGTTTTCTAATGAGGCTACTATAAAATATTCATTCCTCGTAACATGTTGCGAAACACTATAAAAAAGTTACTGATGGGCAAGGACGAATTAAATATCGAGACTCATACAGCATTGTGACATAATTATGTATCTAATACTATTTAAACTTATAAAAACGTACCGACTACAACGATGCAAATGGTGGTTTATAGATAAATGTAGCTTACATAAATAAAAAAAAAAAAAAAAAATACATGTCGAATTGAGTAACCTCCTTCTTTTTCGAAATCGGTTATAAAATGGAATCGTCACAGACAAACTGATTGCAGCCAAAATACACGTTGCTCTAGCTAACAGCAAAAATAAATAAATAAATAATCTCTTTGAGTATTTTAAATGAAAATACGAAAACTCGTAATGCTAAAATAGGAGATAATAAAATTAAAAGTATATAATATATTATAATGTATAACATAATTATATATCTAATCCTATTTAAACTTACAAAAACCTACCAATAACAACGATGCAAATTTTGGTTTATAAATAAATGTAGCTAACATAAAAATGGAATCATAAGAAAAGTACGTAGAGAAATAAAGCACTCCATTTGTATTTATATCTATCACTAATAAAGTTGCGTAGAAAAAATCCGGCTCATATTTGAATGACCCTCGTAGAAAACGAATTAGGAAGTTATCGTACAGCTCGAAGGTGCTAAGTGGTTAATCAAGTTTATTTTTGGCTTGACAAACCGTTAGGGCTCCCATTGTCACTGTACATGAATGTAACGTGTTCTTGTACGGTGAGAAGACGTAATTACCCAGTTACGCACACGTTGAAGGGATACAAATGCGGGAATGATTCGAAAGGTCGAGTTCAGGTGACCAGTTCTTGTGCACTTTCGGTAGCCACGCACAGATTAATGTCCATGGACAGGCTTATCGACAATCTCACGTCCATTCGAATGGACGTCCGAATTTATCCGTCGGCGAACCCGCACGGCCAGCGCCCTGTAAAATAGACAATAAATTTCCGACACGCTTCAAGCACCGCGGGCCAATTTTCTCCCTCGCTTCTTTTTCATTTTTTTGTCTTTTTTTTTTAGTCGAAGTTTGCCTCGATTTTTCGAGGCAAATATCCAATTGCGAGTACCAAAGTTTCCTCGTAAACCGAACAAAGTTGCTGTGGGCCGGGCGTGATATAGGAAACCAGCGTTTATCGCAGCTCACCGGAGAGCATTCGCCTATTGATCGTGTATATTGATTCAGGCTCGAATCAAGCATTAATAAATTTTATATCTCAACAAAAATTATCTCATTAAAAATTTCTTTTACCGCAATATTAATTTGTTTCGGATAAATAAGGTTCTTCTCTGTCATAAAAAATAGCAAGATGTTTAAGATGGTCACGTTGGGTCAGGTATCTTGCGCATAAACTGACAGAAATAAAATTTTGAAGTATCTCTAATCGGTAATTGATTTCGAAAGGTAAAGTATCGAATACTTTTTTCTATTTAAACGCAATGGCGAACTCCAATCCTATTGGTGTTATGTACAGTACTGTGCAAAAGTTTTACTTAGGCCTGCGTTACATTTAAATGAATCTATGAAATAAATATGATTGTACATTTACTCAAGAACGCGCGCGAAATATAATTAGTCTATATATACTAATGTACTGCATATACATATAATAGAATTGTAAAATATTGTTTAAAATGTCTATATGAGGGTGAAACATTAAAAGTTATGAGTCGGCTATCTGGAAGCTCCAGTTTAAATATGATTAAACATCAAAAAGGTACAGATGAACTGTTTAAGGTATTAGAAACTGAATAGCAAAACATTTCGAATGAAATAATTAAAAAATTATATGCAAGTCGTTCAAAAAGGCTCGACGGTATCACGAAGGTAAAAGAAGTATTTAATACTAAATTCCTCTTTGAATTTAATAAAATAGAAGCTAAATCAAATTTTATACGGTTTCTTTAGCGATAAAAATGTAAAAAAATGTAATTTTTCGTAAATGGTCTACGAATTTTGCACAGTACGGACTGAAAGTCGTAGAGTGGTGCAAGTAAAATGAAATGAAAAATTTAAGTGCACCGTATTTTATATAATTTTGTTAACAGTGTGCGAAACTATTATGTAGCTTAACTTTTTCATTTGGTTTATTTGTATGTCAATGATCTCTAGTCCGCCATACGTAGAACAAATCTTTTAACTCTTTTTTGGGGAAATACGAGACTTTCACTGATCTCACTAGTTTGAATACAAATTTAGTTACTGCGTATCTACCGGCTCGAATGTCTGAATAAATACATGAGGACTCTTTACAATTCAAATAGAATCATCATGGTTACTTCGAGGCTAAAAATATTCATGCGTGAAAAACACCCGAAAATGCTGAAGTATTCAGCACTTTTTTGTCACCAGCCTCGTTGCATGTTATTGATTTTCGTACGATTTAAATTCTAATCTACTGGGCGTTTCACTAGAAACAGGATACCTCGTTTCTTGGAGAAAGTAGTAAACAACTATAGTATTATACGTTTAACAAAAAAGTTTCGTACAATGAATAATGTCGTAATGAGTAGTGATCATTTCTCTTAGACATTGTTTTTTCGTCAGAAGAATCAAAATAGTTGATATTTGCTTTTAGATAGCACGGAATAAATTCGTTTAGAGATAAACTCGATAGGTCTGTATGCATCATGTTTTCCATACATCGAGTATTTAAATAGTAATAATTTCTCAAATAAACAATTTTGCTATTATCGTTTTATTTAACTTGAAACGTGAAATCGCTCGTCTTTGAAGAATAAGTACCGTAAGATATAATATAATCGAGTAATATGTTAATAAAATAACCTTAATTTTCAACTATTCTTAACTTAGGAAGAAAAAGATTTGTTATTTTATTTTAAGAGATAATGATTTGATTTCAAAGAGAAATAATTTTCTTGGAAAAAAATAATTTCCACCTCTTACTAATCACATAGATGTAAGCGATCATTAATTTTTGTGTTCAACATATTTTCATATTCAAAATAGCAAATGAGTTAATTAGACTTATTATAGTTTCGAGTACTTACAAGTTATTATACTTTCACGTCCCATGTATCTTAAAAATGTATTCAGCGAGAAAATTGTGAATGTAACAGGAATATGCAGATTTGAATCCATGATATGAGCTGCCTCTGCAATATGTGTCCGCGCATACATTCACAATACAGCGACATCAGAACATTTTAATTTTCTTAGCAGAGAGACACGGTACGTTGTAAAATGAATATCATCAAATGTAAAATAACGTAATTTAAATACAAGTAAATACAATAATTATACAGAAATGATAATTTGCTTTCTTATTCACGTATATCTAGCTTTCAATTATTAGAATGAAATAATATTTTAAGCATTCATATTTAACCTTTAATTATTTGTAAAAAGAAATAAAAGTCCCGTGAGGAATTGTATTCAAATCTATTAATCACGTACAAAGTAACTGTTAAAACTGAATTTTTACACAAAGGGTTAACGCGTTGAAGTTAAACATTAACTTTAAATATTTAGAAGGTTTCTTAAAAGGAGGTTCAAAATTTTGTTTTTTATTGGCACAATACTCCTTGTCAACGCATTTGTGGCGGATATATCAATATACTTGTAGACTACATTCTATACCAATTGTGTTCCACTTAAAAAGAAAATCTTAAAGACCTTTTTTCAAAATCTTTTAAATAAAGACAAACTCAGACAATTTCTTAACCCTTTTACCGCTGTACGGTTCTTACTAGAAATTCTAAGAAGTGTAGATATTGTGAATTTTAAAAAGATATCACCTTCTAGAGAATGAAAAAACGAAATTCTTTTATATTTACAGTTTCAGTTTCAGAGATAAAAATTGAAAACTTGGAATGCCTTTTTGGTGTTTTCTTAAAGAAAAAAAAAACAATAGTCGAACAATCGAATTTTATAGAAAATATCACCTTATGGAAAATGACAAAACGAAACTCTTTTTATATTTACAGTTTCAGAAATAAAAATTGAAAACTTGGAAGACCTTTCTTCGAAAATTCAATTTTCCCATCGAACTTCTAACTTTTCAATTATTATATTCGAAACTAACCATCCTATGAATAAACTGTAAATATAAAAAAATTTCTAGGA
>NW_026533254.1:1562432-1601000 GCF_026225885.1 Hylaeus anthracinus
ATATATATATATTAACGTATATACTAACGTATATACTAACGTATATAACTATTAACGTATATATATATATATATATACGTTAATAGTAGAATGTTGCTTGTTTCTGTTTTAAGAGATAAGCCTGGGTATGCGTTTACCATTCTATAACTATCAGTGAGAGGTCTTTCACCGTGACAAATATCAGAGCCATAGCTTTCACCAAAAGTCTTGCCAAGTCTTCGTTACAGGTCTGATATCTTTCTTTTTCTCGATGTCGCGCGTTTGGTCTATTCAAGCTGGTTAAGGCAAGTGTCACCAGTGTTTAATGGCTCGTTACGGATTTCGAATGCCGGAAACGGGCGACGTCTGCGGAAATCATTACTCGAGAGAGCGCGAGATTCGACGCAGACTGATACTTACGGCAATTCTCAAAGCGCCTCGGCGCTTTAAGATCGTTCTAGCACACCCAGCGCGTCGTCGAACAATGGAACGGAAACGGAACGAAGCCAGCGAATATTTCAGATGCTGCACCAGTCCCGCTGCAACCCTTTCTCGCAATTGAGCAACCTTGCCCGTGTGAAATGTAAATTCTACACTTGGTGGTCGGCGTAGCGAAACATTTTACTTTGAAATCTCGCGTCGGGTTATCATTTCTCAGAGTATGCGGTTATGTGGTCCATTATACATATCTGGATATTTTTAACATCAGATCTTGAAAGCTCCAAAAAGAGATGAAAACAAAAAGTCGTTACGGCGTACTGGCTCCTTTAGGACATTCAAATTGCATATACAATTTTTTCGTGTCATCGCTATTGGAAGAAATATTCGGGGTTAGGTGGATCACGCTGTTTAACTTGAAATTATTATACAAAATCAATGTGAAATCATTTTCAATAATGTGAAAGATCATTGTTTAAAAAAAATTTACGATCTTCTTTTGCAATAATTCGTGACTCAAAAGGCTATAAACATTATCCCTTGAGTATTTGCAATAAATTTTCCTAGTGAATGGGTTAATTCACATTTATCTTCTAAAGGAAGAGAATATTAATAGAAAACGATATTACTTTTCTTATTCCTATGATAACCTTCCTTATCATATATAAAAAGAATAAATTTAATTTCTCTTTGACTACGATTTTCAGTGTCATCAGAAACCATTTGTTTATTGGATCTGTAATTTTACTTTATATAAGAATTTCCATTCAACTTCATCTAGCGAGTAATTAATCGACACGAGCTGAACGTTTAACGAGATCATCCTCCAGTCTCGAGTAGGTAATAATCTTGGACCAGGTAAACTCCACGGCTGCACGACCGGTGATTGTAAAATCGCCCGCCAATAGGAGATCGTTCAACCCCATTCATCGAACGTGCGCTGCAAAACCTATTTCCATATTTTCGAAGGAAAAAAGCTGAGCACGTTTGTTTCCACGGGCTGTCCAATTTTCCAAATGGATGTCAGATACCCGAAGCGAACAGCCTGCACCGAACGGTTACGGATTTACATCCATGTGTACCACGGACCAATGATTCTTTTGCCAACCGTGTTGTCTTGTCATAAATTTTGTACATATATTTAGGTTTAGAGTCGCGGTTTTGATGTATATTTTAGCTGCCCTAACCTGTGATAGAGCATGTTTTAACGTAGATTTTTAAATCGTTGATTCATCTATTTATACTATATCCAATTTGATATCATATTCAAAATGTAGTAAGTACTCTGCTGTGGGATTCTTGAATTATCTATTTAAAACATGTTTAACCTTTTTCGGTCATATGTCTATTCTGAACCACCAAAGCTTTTTTATCGTTCCGGTCGTATGCCTGCTCTCAGCTACCACAACAAAGAATCATACTACTCTTGTATTGTATTCTAGAAACTGAAAAGATTTAAGCCATTAGACAATAGTAATAGATTCTAAGATATTAGTGTAATAATAGATTAATAGAAAGCGATCTAAAATATGTGACAAGAATGTTAGGAATTATAAGTTATACAAGAAAATATGAACTAGTGGGTGGAATGTCTGCATGTTACATTTTTCAAAAACAAAAATATTGAATATTATTATTTCTTCTGTAACAGATTGCAATAAATACCAAATAATCACAGATACATCGTAGAATTCCAAATAATATTTTACAAATTGTGTTTAAGTGTAATTTGGGATTCTCTCTTCTTAAGATATTTCAAAAACAATACTCCAAAATGGCAAAAGAAAGTTACCGAAAGATGCCATACAACGGAGAACTATAAAATATAATTTTTACATAAAAGCATTACATTAAAACACATTATTGTGTAAACATATATCTAAAGTTCACAAAAGTATCCTTCATAATCTTGCATATTACGTATCACTGCTCGTTCTTCGGAAATTAATTCCGACCACTACGACACCCGTGTATAAATTTAATACGGCTGCAAAGGGTTCAACATGTTTAAAAACTACAAAAAATTGCATTTTCTATAAAAGAAACTGTATGGGTCTTCAATGAAATATCACACGAATAGCTAGCTGAATTTTATCTAGCGGTTAAAAATAGAGCCTCGACTTTCCGCGATATTGCATATTTTTACCCGCTGTGGAAAGTGAACCATAACCTGTTATACGACTAATATTTACTCCAATATAGATTAATAGTGCTCGAGTCAATATGTCGTTGACGATCAAAAGTAAAAAAAAAAAAAAAAAAAAATAGAATAGATAGAGAACTGTATGGGCATATAAAGTATATAAATCGTCTGCAATAATTTTTAGAGATGGTGTGTTTCCATGAATGAATGCTTTCCTCCTGGGTAATCCCATTATGATGAGTAATCAAGCATTGTTTTCCGCGTGCAATAAATTCAATGCGTACACTAAATCACGTTAATTGTTCCAAGACTTGACAAATGTTAGTACACACACCAAAGAGAACTCAAATTCTTCATTGTATTTTCATCATGAACGATGCACATCCGATCATGATTGTAGCTCTACATTTCGACTCGTACCAGTCATTGTGACTAGTATTGGTACGATCAATCTTAATAAAAATTATTTTGGTGGAATAAGACGAAAAAATAAAATTCATATTACTATTTCTTTAATTGTCGCAGCAAAAGTTATGTTATCACTTTGGAAGAAAATGTAACATAAACTAAAAATTGTAAATGATAGTGAAAATTGATGTGATAGTTCTAGTGTTAAATAAGCTCGAATAATTCATCTCGTTTCAACATACACGAACTTACTTAAAATTTCAATTTACGTAAGTTCTTCCTCGTTTATTCTGAATCACTTTGTTGAGTGAAACGAGGCGCCGTAGGTGCGAGGAATGTTGGGAGAAGTTTCAAGTTCGTTCTCAATAGATCTTAATCAGGGAAATTAGCAGACGCGGCGTCCAATTCTTTCTTTCATGAAGTTGTTAAATGTTTCATCGCCCAGAGACAGACGAAGTGCGTTTAGTTTTTTAACGCGACCTCGACCTGGACAGATTAAAGTACTTACAAATTCCGCTCGGTTCCAAGTTAATTCTCTTAATAATTTTCGTTCGTACGACCGTGGACTCTTTGTTCCATTCCTTTTTGCCTCGCCAAAGCCTTCCGTTTGACGACCGCTTTCTTAACGAGCGAGGTACTTGATTGACTGAAAAACCTTCGTGGACCACTAAAAACGGTCCATTACCGTACCGCGCTGGAATTGTATCGCGTAAAATAAGAAACAGGGGAACAGCCTGCGATGTAAGAAGTAACACAATGCCTTTGTAAAGTTTAGGCAACAGAACCTGGAGAAAGTATCCGAAAAGCTACGTTTCTGCGAGAAGAACTAAATAAGTGTGCTGCGGTATGACGGAACGTCGGAAATGAAAATGCAAAATGATTCGCTTTGTTATCCATGAAAATATTACATTTGTATCGGTAACTTTTTTTGAGGGGTGGCATTTTAACATTTGGCCGAAGTGACGGAGAACGTCGAGAAATATCGTTGTAAGGATTAGCCCGTTGCACTCGAGTGGCGCCTCTAGAGCGACATATGTAATTTAAAAGTGATTTTTTGAACGTACAATTTCAATTTTCCTTATAATAGAATACAGCTAATTATAAATTGAAACAATAATTCATTGAGTCACGAATGTTCACGAATGTGTAGATGTTTCTTTTCGAAGTAGAGTTTTTGATTTTACAGAAATTTATTATAAAAATGGACTGGATTTGATTCTATAGAACAATGCCTCGAGCGCAAAGGGTTAGTTTGAAGGCGCTGGCAATGAAAAAAATGTTTGTGTTATACCTGGAACTATTAACACATTCGCGACCGCTGACGTGAATTCACGTCACTTCAAATTCTATTCCTAATTATGAAAAAATTATGAAACACTTTTTTATTTTATACGCTACATATTTACAACATCGATATTTCAAAATATATTTTGTAATTTTTATCTTTGTCCTAACGATATAAATTTGCAATGTCCAGTTTCAGATTTTTATTATTTTCGTCAGTACTCGGCGTCACACTCATACATGCGATACTTTCTCTGTTTATTGAGAAAACAACTAACGACATATAAAGAAGTGCAAGGTGTTTGTTTTAAGTGAATACAGCAGGATATCTCGGAAGATGTAATTATAAAACAATCTGTTCCTACAAAAGTTGTTTGGTATGACGGGCTATATTACGTAGTAATAATTGTTTTCTTGTGGGTGGAGTAATAGAGGAGATCTGGACACCGATTTAATTTTTTTAAATAGAATGCTATATTTTTTATACAAGAATGTTGTGGAGTATCGAATTCTAAATAAAAAAGTATTGATCTTTATTAGCCCTAAACTTAATACGTAACGAGTAATTTCACTCTATTACTTGAAAATTTTCAAGTTGCAAAGTTGCAAAAAAATAGATTAACATTTAGTAAACAATAATAAACAAATCAATGAATATACAATATGTCATTTAAACAAATAATGTTTATTAAAATTTTCTTATGCAGAAAAATTCTCTATTCAAAGACTCATAATTAAAGAAGGAAGCATCCAATTATCTCCTTTGATTTCGGAAATATTTCCAAAAATATATTTTGCATCTTTATCTTTGAAGGCTGTTATCACCCCTTTAATGTGAACGATGACACATAGAAAAGAATACGTATCAAATATTTTGCGAGATCTATCTTACCAGATAAGTTTCATTGAAATCGGCGTGTGTCGGTTCGATATGTTCCCTTATACCTGTGTAATACTGTAATGTGCACTGTTTGATTAAATTATAATTTAATTGCTAATATGCTCAGTAAGGAACATGTTGTCAATACCCCGTAGGGGGTTTAATAGCCTAATAAAAAGAAATTAAATGTGAATATAATAACTAGAATACGAGATTCACAAGTTGACGTGTAAAAATAATTAACAATAATGGGAAGTACTGACGGATGGATGATTTTCTGTCTATGAATTGTGAATTCTCATTGTCATCGCTGAGTATTTTTCTAGTAATTATCTTCTGTTGGATACAGTTGGATGTGTTTGTAAGCGACTGGAAGGCCCATGTTCTTAATTGTGACACATCAAACGTTGTGTTTCTAAGGAGAAGAGAGGTTTCCGAGATACCCTACTGTTTTTCTATGACTCTTCCCTATTGTTTTAGGATTCCCAGTAATCAGACTGTGATTAACTCTTTGCGGACGTATTCAATTTAGACATTGGTGTCATACTGGTCGGTATTAATATCCGAAAAACGAGCAGTGATACATAATATGCAAGATTATGAAGGATAAACAAGATTTATTCATTCTTTTGTGAACTTTAGATATATGTTTACGCAATAATGTGTTTTAATGTAATGCTTTTATGTAAAATTTATATTTCATAGCTCTCCGTTGTATGGCATCTTTCGGTAACTTTCTTTTGCCATTTTGGAGTATTGTTTTTGAAATATCTTAAGAAGAGAGAATGCATAATTACACTTAAACACAATTTGTAAAATATTATTTGGAATTCTATGAAGTATCTTTGACTATTTGGTATTTATCGCAATCTGTGACAGAAAAAACAATAATATTCAATATTTTTGTTTCTAAAAAATGTAACATGTAGACGTTTCATCCACTAGGCCATGTCTTCTTGTATAACTTATAATTACTAACGTTCTTATCATATATTTTATATCGCTTTCTATTAATCTATTATTACACTAATATCTTAGAATCTATTACTATTGTCTAATGGCTTAAATCTTTTCAGTTTCTAGAATACAATACAAGATTAGTATGATTCTTTGTTGTGGTGGCTGAGAGCAGGCATACGACCGAAACGGTAAAAAAGTTTTGGTGACTGAGAGTTGACATTATATTGCAAAGCGTTAAACTATCGGAACGTTCCAATAATTTTAAAAGTTTCTTATCCTCTTCCAAACGTATAGTCCCTGACAGTCTAAAACGCTAAAAACATTTGCTACAATAACGCTCCGCGATGTGCACGTCAATTTTGCATGTTCTGCGATGAATTTGCAACGTACTGCTTCAGTAGAATCGTCTCGGTGGAAAACGATATACGACCCGATAGATTTGTCTTGTAATCGTAGCGTTACGGCGCCAAGCATCGTTACCTGGAACATTCATCATCTGAGCCCTGTTTCCGAGAAACTCGGCAACTGTCCCGGACGCGGAACTGCGAAGTAACTTCTCGGCGTAACTTAGATAAACCGACCTGATTGCGAATACGGTGGCTAGGTGCGAATCCGTCCATTAGCCCGATGATTGATAACTATTCAGGAAATGACAACCATACTAATAACCCCGCGCACGTCGGAACATAATCGTTGGAATCATGTGTGAGCTAATTGGCGTTTCGCTCGATGCTCGATGCGTTCCAGCGGGGCTAAAACTTGAGCTATCGGTTTCTCTCCTAGCCCCCCGATCGATTGTCGTTTAGATAGACTCTAAGCAATCCACGAGGTGAGATAACGGGACCCTAAGATGCAACCTGCGTCATGTGAATCGATGTTCCATAACACTTGGCCTACTACTAGACGTCGTTCGGGGAGTAGTTACTCAGCCTTGAATCAAGGTGATGCAGGGTCAAGCAGGAACAATCAATGTCGAGATAGATAAATCAAGCCAAGCAAGGTCAAATTGTAGTGCATACAGTGGGTGTAGAATGTATTCGTACACCGATCAATTTCCCAAAAAACATTTGTGTGAAATTGTAATTTCTTAACTTTCTTTTTTTTCTAATCAATGATATTTTACATATTCTTATAAGTCTCTAAGATAGATATAGTTCAAACAACATTTACTAGTTAATATAATTTGCGAAACTAACAAAAAAATGTGAAAAGTGGGTAAAAGTATAGAAGCAATAAGTATTTGTACGATTCTCATGATGAACCATTTACAGTAGAGTTTGTAACGTATACACATTAATTTATTGCTTCTTACGAATTAGAAAACATCATATTTCCAGTAAAGTACTTTTAAGCAGTTATGCGAATATTTATTGCTTCAACATTTATATCGATTAATTGTTTTTTTCCTGTTAATTTCGCAACTTACATAAATAGCTATTTTTTTTCTGTAATCTATCTATTCTAGAGATTTCCGAGAATATGTAGAATGTCATTGTTTATAAAAAATAAGTTAATAAATTACAATTTTTCACCGTTTTTTTTTTTTTGGAAATTGATCGGTGTACGAATACTTTCTACACCCACTGTATCTAATAATTCGGAAAATAAGAGTTCTAGGACTTGTCCAGCTGTACATGAATAAACACTTCAAATCTAGTCAAGTATTCCAAGATCTTTTTAAATTTCGGGATATTCCACCTTTCGTAATTGTGCAATGATTCTAAGGCAGTTTTGTTGCTCAATTGAACTCGGAAAATTTCTGTACCGAATCGTAATTGGAATTGAAAAATAGTTCTTTAGCAATTTTTGTTGATAATTTTGGATGTTTCATTTTTATGCAACATATTGCATAATAGCGCAACATATTGAATACTTTAATCCTCATGAAACGTTAATATCCAATACCTGATATGGGAATCCACGATATCATACACGAGAAATAAATACTTATACTATACAGGGAAAGTTAAAGTGGGAGAATTAAAACAGCAAGTATACAATGAAATGCCAACCATCAGAGAAGATATGAAGGAATAAATAAGAAGAGCTTGCACTGTAATTGACCGAAATGAAGTTCACTGTGCAGTGTTTTCTATATTAACACGTTTTAGAAAATGCATCCAAGTTCAAGGTCATCATTTTGAACACTTGCTGTAGCAGTAAGTGCCCAAATAAAAAAATTAATGAAATATTTGAAAAGTGCGTTAAAACAATTTATTCTTAATTACAGTCAGCCTGTGTAACCTTGAATGACATTCAACTAGAGGTCATTGCATTCGGCTTGAAACGCTTTATCAGAATGCGTATAAGAAACTATATCATTCTGTTTAAAAAAACACCGATAAAAAAGTTATTAGCACCATACGTGCACCTCGAAATCAAACAACTCTTGTTCGACACTTTTTTTGTCTATCGCTAAAAGTAAGCGAATTATTCAATTGGCCTGTTTTAAATGCTTCACCCTGTATAGACTATAACTGAAACACTATAAACTATAACTGGACTGGTTGATGAACATTATTCGTAAATGACTACAAGATAATAGAAGTCTTCGTCAATTTTGTTTGGATTTTCCTATAAAATACTATCGAATGTTATCGCGTCATCGGCTAAAGGATTTGAAATTGCAAATACCAACGTAATGGATCTTATAAATCGTGTCAACAATTGGTAATCGTTTAGTATGCACAATGAGGAATCCTACATGGAAAGCCCAGACACGATTACACAACAAAGTAGAAGACTTCCGTTAAGAGGACTTACCGTTGAATGTTCATTTGAAATTATAAGTCAATTTCTGCAGGGTTTGCAACAAATTTTGGTTCGCGACATGTTCACGTAGGTCCAATAATTGTGTAGTGTCTATATAAGTGTTCAGTTAGGTACTTCGTAACAGATGAACGTATAATATTTAACTTGTGAGTGTAGAATAGATATAGATTTTCAAATGTAAATGTTAATGACGAATTCGGTTGTGTGATAAATGACCTATAATTCATTTCTCTTTGAATTGTTTTCATTTTCTATTATTTCCTAAACTATGGCGACCCAATAACAATCTGTAAAGGGGAAATTTTATCTTTATGAAATTTTCCAGAATAAAATGATTCTTTTTTATAATGATTAATATATTATACCTAATGAGTACCTACCCTTAACATTCACCTGATAATTTTCAATTCATTTTTAATATAAAAAACGTTATTATAGTTTAAATATAAAAGCTAGGTATATCGTGTCGCTAACTTTTTTTAGATTTACTGATAATATTTTTGTATTACTTTATTTTCACGTATATCCAATCATTTGGTTAGCGTACACCGATAAAGTAGCCAAACTTTTCTAGCTGTACTAGAAGCTTCTTGTTGTAACTATTCTTCCTATTTCATTTACGAATTTAGAGACTTCAAATTGAAAACTTGTTTTTGTTAAAATAAAACAGAGTCTATGTTACTCAGTGATAGTGTAGCTTTCTACTACTGAAAAAAATTTGAAATTCGATTCAGTAGTTCCGGTGATTGCCTCTACATACAAACAAACAAACAAACAAATTTTACCTCTTTATAATATTAGTATAGATATAGATTCGTGAAAGTTCAATATTTAATGCGCCCAAGTACTATTAGATTGCACACGCATCGATAAATTAGACAAATTACGAAAAAGTACTGCAAAAGGTTTATCTCCTAGCCGTGGATCAATCGTCGTTTAGATATCCGCTAAGCAATCCACGAGCCGAGATAACGAGACCCCTAGATGCAACCTGTTCCCTGTAAATCGATATTCCATAACACTTGCCCTCATACTAGACGTCGTTGCTCGGCCTTGTACCTTGAATCTTTCAAGATTGTATTTAGATAGCGATATAACCTGCGAGAGTCTGCTTTTGTCGCGTCAACGTCTTTATCGGAGCGCGAAGGAATAAGGAAGCAGGAGAGGGGTTGCTAATGCGTTCGCGACGTCAGCCACTGAGTATAGCAACTTCTTGGTATGAGCAAATGGAATCATTTGCCAAATAGGTTACTAAACATTTAAAAAAAGTAGTATTTAAAGTTGGTAAAAGAAACATTAACACTTACTTTTATTTAAATATCTTCATATATCTGTGGCTTATTTCAAATAGGTGTTTGTCGAAATTTTCGTGACTTACCTGAAACAAAAAGGAGAAAATGTATTAGTGACAAAGAATATCAAAGAATATTTGTTAATCCTTTCAGACCTGAATTACTTTTACTTCTCGTACTTATGTAATTTAATTTTTAGAGTTAATTTGAACTAAAATTAGTATGGAAAGAATAATACAAAAAATCCGAAAAGTGTAGTTTTCGAGAAAAACTGGTCTTTCTTCATGTGCATAAATAAGGGCATTCGCCCTAAACGATAGTGTCGGTAATTTTTAAGTTTTGTGTCCTCAATTGTGGACGTCAGGTCTGAAAGGGTTAACATTATTTTACTTTCACTTTCTTTTTATGCTAAAAATACTTATAGGTCCTTCTACATCCTATAGGCTATTAAAACACTTTGTATCAAGCAACTCGGTGTATTTAGGCGAATTTCTCAGACTTGTTCGATTAAAAATAACCCGAATATGAATTCATCATCCATCGTGTACCTTCAATATTATTTATATTATAAACATAAATAGAATGTTGGCAAAATCCTAGGCTTCGAATAAATCTGAAGTTTGCCGATATGTTTGTCCCGTTTCCCCTTTTGAACATTTTCCAAAAAAGGAAACGAGACAAACACATCGGCAAACTTCTCTGGTTCGAGCTTATGCTCTCGCGGCTGAGCGCTCGTTACTCGGGCGCTGTAATTGGTCGGTGTTTTTCGTTAATAATTCAAGAATGAAGCCCCCACCGACATTTTTGTAAAGGAAATTGTTGTTCAGGATCGTGTCAGGTACCCTCCACTTTCGGTTTTTACAGGAGTTCTGGGACACCCTGTATACCATTTCAAGCCGTCTTATACAGTCCATAGTATCCAATAAACCACTTCGAGCATGATTCAATTTCAATACGATTCTGTAACATTACATTGTGGCAGAAAAATATATTAACAAATTTAGTGTATTACCTAAAAGCATCGATCAACAACTCGACGTTCAACAAATGAGCCGTTTATTGCATAACTCTGTTAACTCCGTAAAACAAAAAGTTAAGAAATGCGATGAAATATATAAAGTTATGACTGCAACAAGTGTTTTGACATTCAAATTTAAGATTTTTCAAAAGCTCCATAAAACCATAAGTTGAGAAATTCGATGAAATATAAATATTTATTACTATACCAAGTGCTGTATGACACTTAAATTTAAGATTTTTCAAAAAGTGGAGTTAATCGATTTGTGCAGTGAACGGATCAAATGTAATTACAAGAGTATTACACCGAAGCGAAGTGAAAGAGCAATGCTTTTGACCTAATCCAAAATTGCGATGTCAGAGTCGAATGTTTGATGCACGCAGCGTACAATTATGAAATTCGATCGAGTATATTTCAAAGTCTGTTTTTGAAATTTCTATTTAAGTACTGTGTCACAATTGTTATTAACAAAAGGTAAAGTAAATTTATCCATGTGGCGGCAGCCAGCAATGACGTTCCAATTATATGCAATATGCCCGTGGTATGCGCATGACAGTGTGTAACACGTTTCATTAATTTTGGAATGTAATTAAACCAGACCTTAATACGATCCATGATTCTCTAGCTAGAAGCGCAGATGTCTTCGTATAATTTTCAACGCAATTTCTAATAAACTTACAGCTCTACGTAATATATCATTCTAATAAATAATAATAACATCATCGCAAACTCGGTATGGTGTTACAGGACTTTCGCCTACTCGTGCGTAGGTATTAAAACAACAACGAACATTTTCAACCCTCCATGGCTATTTTTAGGTGTGGAAAAATTTGTTATAATGTGCAAAAAATATAAATAAATAAAATAATGTAGTACGTACAGCTAAGTAAAATGAAAAAATGAGAACAGATAATATATACAGATAAAACACTTACATATAAATAATGTTAAAATAAATCTAAACAATAGTGTGTGCTCTTTTCCCAGGAAAAGGAACTGTTGTTTCAGTTTAATAATATGAACTATTACTTTTACTCTTTCTTTATTTATTACGAAAAAAATAGAAGATAGTTTTTAATAAAAAACCTCTTCTTACTTATATCGATTTTTATTATTGTTCAATATGTATATAATAACTGTAATAAGCAATAAATTGATTTAATTGTATTGTTTGTTAAAAAGAAATTCTCGATAAATGCATCTATTTTCAAAGCGTTACCATGATGTGCCCCTTTAATGGAAAGCCCTGTTATTCGTGTATGCGTGACAGTAAACGTGATAAATGAAACTTGACACGATTACAATTAAACATAATAAATGATGCCTTTTGAGTATTCATCGCAATTACAGTGACTGGCGTAATTTTTTTTATTAAAAAACAGAAACCTAGAGCCCCTTTTGGAAAACATTTTCCTCGCAATGTGCTCTTAAATGTAGTAGATAATACTCATTTATCGTTAATCAGAGCCTCGTATTCGACCGCCACGCATGAATACGAACCGCGCACTCGAGGCACGAGGATCTTATAGCGGTGAGGCTATACACATCGAGTTACCGAGTTCGCGATCGGTCGGAATCGGATCACGTTGTAATCAACGCTTCCCGAATCGGTGTAAGAGTGGCGATACCGAATACACGTTTCCTCGTCGACGATGTGTATCAGAATGTTGTAACTAGTAGATTAACCGGTCACTCTGAAACATGCTTGTCCGTATAATCCGATTATTTTCCTCGTCCTCGGCTGTCTGGTTTCAGCGAATGCTCTGAAATTCGTCCTGGTATCAGACGGAATTTCCTGGGCCTGCGTTAATTCCGAATAATTAACCGGGATCGAACAGAATCAGATCGTAATGGTTCGAAAACTTCACTTGCAGACTTTAGTTATCGAGGTGTTTAAACTTTAAACGTTTATGCAAAGTATTCAAAGTAGAACTGTGATAATAAAATATTAAGACTTTTTCAAATAAATCGCGTAGGCTTATCGAAACGATTTAATTGTTTTTTTTTTTTTGTTAGGTTGGTAGTACTCTGTGAGACATCTGTGTTAAACTGTATGTTGATATCTGCAATAGTCGTTGGGGTTCGTTTGTTTATTTGAACCTAAAAAGGTGCTTTTGGCGATTCTCAGAATGTGTGAAAGAATTCAGCAAAGAGTTTGTATTTCATTTTGCTACAAGAATGAAATTTTTTTGAAAAAAAGGGCGTCGGAGACAATACATTGTTCAGAGCAAGTATTTTTGATCGGTATAAATTATTCAAAGAAGGCAGAGAACGCATTGAAGATGAAATCGAAGAGGAAATCGAAGATATGGTGCTAAAAAATTGACGATTAACAATTAGTGACCTTATTGACATGATCGGAGTATCATTTGGATCGATTTTATCGATTTTGAAAGACAAATTGGGTTTCAGACGAGTTTATGCTCGTTCGATTCCAAAGAATGACGTTCAAAAAAGAATGGCGTGTAAACATCTGTGAAGAGATGATTTTCGAAGACGCGTTATTACCGGTGATGAGACGTGAATCTACGCTTTCGATCTGAAAAATCGAGCGAATATCGTGCCAAAGGTGAACCAAGACCGAAAAGATCGGTCCATAGAAAATATTAAACGAGAATCGCTGCGCGCCTTGAAGGCTATTCCGAAAATCGAACCGTTGTTTCGAAGACTAGAAATAACGTTGACAAAAGTGTAATGCCTTCAATGGGGACTACTTTGAAGGGGATGAAATAAATTTGGAAAATTAAATAAGCCGTTTGTGTTTTATTTGAAGAGTCAAAGCCCTTGTTTTTATTTTTGATTTCCACAAGCATCGAAGAAACATGTTTCTGTTCTTGAAAAATCGTGTTCTTCGTGTAGATACTTGTTTAATCTGCTATTAATTTTATATAAAACTTGAACAGGAGATTTCAAGGCAAGTATTGTTATTTATGTGAATTGTTAACACATTCGCAACCCCTGACGTGATTTCATGTTACGTCAAATTCTATTCCTGGTTATGAAAAAATTATGAAAATCTTTGTATTTTATATATTACATATTTACAACATTGATACTTCAAAACATATTTTGTAATTTTTATCTTTGCCCTAACGATATATATATTTTGCGATGTCCAGCTTCAGAATTTCATTATATTCGTCAGTGATCGGTATTAGAAATGTAAAATATCTGCCGGTCGCGAATGTGTGAAGTCAGTGTTTATTTTGATTCGAGAAAGCAGACGAGATGGAATTTTTGGTAATTTTCGAGGACTAGTAAACGAAGAGTTTATCGCTTTTCAACGTTTTGATCTTATAGTACAGTGAGGAAATAAGACGTTCGCTAACTACGTTGAATTTGCTTCTGTAAAGAAAAGAAAAACCTTAGAGTTACGGATATAACGATATTGCTGAATAAACGAAAGATTTCTATCTTATAAATATTTAAATTTATTCATCGTTGACCTTCTAACTTATAACAAACAGGTGTTGGAGGTGCCTCTTCGTTGTAAATTATCCTAAAGAGGATGATCTATAATAAACAACCTTCGTGTTGGTCGTCATCGTTAATTTATTAGAATTACACGTTTGGGGTCAATTTTCCCACTTAAAAATAGTTTACGCGCATTTAAGTTGACCAATTTATTTACGCGCGATGTTTGCGCAATCGATGGATCGGTCTATTGGCATTCGAGCGTCAATGCCACGTGTTTTGAATCGTAGGTGATACATGTGTGCGAGCCAGACGGTTCGTGAGCGTTGAAACGAATAAGAGGTCGACGTGCAACTGCTGTCTACAACTTGGATCAATGAACGAACCGGTTTACGGTCAATTACGCTCGAATCATCGTTCATAGAAGCTTGACCAACGTGGTCATTGGAACCACGTGACGGAGAAACGAAGCATCGTTTCGAGAAAATACATTTGCATACCGATTCGAAGCTAGCTGTAGTAGCGTCGTGATCGTCGCGACTGCCTGGGAAACACGATATTCGGAAAATTAATTTCTTCTGGTCGAACAATCACGTTTTTGCAGAGAGATCATTTATCAAATGATAATCCGCTGTCGAAATGAAACAAAGAGTCAAACTGACTCAAAACTGTCAAACTGAGTGACTGTGGAAGAGGACGAAAGAATGACATATGATTTGGATGAACTTGTGGTCTATGTCAAAGAGTGGATAGCTTGAAAGTATCAGCACTTCTTTGTAGAATCAACGATCTACTAAGCAAATAGAAAGGAGTTCTTCAAGTAGACGGCGAATATGTTCCATGAAAATGTTTGATAATCGTTTTGACATATTCTGAATGTATTTCTATGGTCAGTTTTTGAACAAATATAGAAAACGCCTGATCGTCAACCAAATTTAGCTGCCTAGGTTTAAAAGACAGCAGTTTTCTAGTTCCTTCCGAATGCGCAGAAACACGTTCCATGGAACTTTGTCTTCTCCTTCGACTTGCCAATATTGGCTATTTTCTATCATTGTCTTTATCTTGAGTATGAACAACAACACGCCGAGTCACCACTCGAAACGCAAAGCTCTCTTTGAAGAGGAAGAAAATCTGTCTTGGGTTGCATTGTTCGATTGTTCCTTTCCGTTATACAAATGATCCTCTCAGCAAACCGATAACGTTCGGTACGTGTTTACACGTACATTTACGAGCTGGCGTGGGGTTGCCCTCTGGAACGGTGTCATTAATAATACCTGGGGATAGAAGGACGCATTAGCAGAGAGAGAGGGAGAAACTAGACAGGAGGGAAGAGCCAGAGGAACAGGCGGGCAAGCAAGATATATCTAGTGTTCTGGCACATCATGCTAATGTTCTACTTTGCATACGCTATCCGTGCAGTTTCAGCCAGGGTTAACGTCGCTAATACCGCGCCACTCATTCTACGTCGGTCGGTGTGCAGCGCAGCAAAGATTTGCTTTTGTACTTTGTTCTACGCGTAGTATTATAACAGGAAGGGTGGACGGTAAAACGCGCGACGATCCATTTCATCAAGTATTTATGTACGTTTGTTTAACTTGCCCTGTCTGTTTGTATGTATGTTTGGTAGAAATTTTGAAACTCAAAGGAGGATGCTCAAAATTGGCCATTTTTTGACCGGCTTGGAAATACAAAACTCATGCAGGACCGTTTTCAGGGTCACCCATAGAGCGAACAACATCTTCATCATTTTTCCCTAAAGCGATGGGAAAGTTGTCAAAAATGGGTGGACACATGTAAACAGTTACACTGGGTGTAGAAAGTATTCGTACACCGATCAATTTCCAAAAAAACTATGTAGAATTGTAATTTATTAATATAGTTCTGACGAACAATGACATTCTACATATTCTCGGAAATCTTTAGAATAGGTAGAGTACAAAAAAAAATAGTTATTTATGTAAGTTGCGAAATTAACAAGAAAAAAACAATTAATCGATAGAAATATTAAAGAAGCAATAAGTATTCGCACAATTGTTCAATTTTTAAAACTTGATTAAAAACAAAAGAAATTTACATTAATTTATAAGTATATAATATATAATACTTCCTTCGTGGGATTTCCTTTAGATTTTTATAATTATTGCAACTCTTCTAAGCATTAAATTAACTAAATTATTAGTTATTCGAAGTGGAATCTTTTTCCATTCCTCTATTAGAACCTTTTTTAAAAGTGCTTTACTGGAAATTTGATGTTTTCTAATTGATACGGAGCAATAAACTAATGTGTTTACGTTAGAAACTTTACTGTAAATGGTTTGTCATGAGAATCGTACAAATACTTATTGCTTCTATACTTTTACCCACTTTTCACATTTTTTTGTTAGTTTCGCAAATTATATTAACTAGTAAATGTTGTTTGAACTATATCTATCTTAGAGACTTATAAGAATATGTAAAATATCATTGATTAGAAAAAAAGGAGTTAAGAAATTACAATTTCACACAAATGTTTTTTGGGAAATTGATCGGTGTACGAATACATTCTACACCCACTGTATATCATATGATTTATCGTCATCGTTTTCAGATATTGAATCATCTTCGAAGCAATTAGCGGGGGAACTAGCAGGTAAATCGATTGAAGACTAAAGTCGTGTATATAGAGGGCGTTTCGTGTAAATCGAAGTGGTTAAATATCTTATGAGCGGATGGAGCTATCAAAAAAATAAGAGACAAATTGAATACAGCAAATAATTTTATTGTAAATGAAATAGTGGGGGAGATGTTACAAACAAATTAATTTGTTTAAGAAGAAGAATATATTTTGTCCATAATATAATAGCATTTATTTAGAATAGTTCATTGAGCTATAATAGGCGGTCATTTATTGTAATATAAATCTGGACGTTTCATTAATTTCAAATAATATACAATGTTGTGGTATAATAAAAAGTTATCTTCACGACACTCGAATAGTTTGAAATATTTTATACATGAAACATATAACATTTATCGTGGTATTTATTTTTGTAAGTACATCAAAATTCATGAATTTTATGTAAATTCATCTCCTTCGATGTCTAACTTATAGAAATAATCTTTTTAGTTCTTGAGTGAAAAACACTCAACATGAGTGACATGTCGATTAACGTGTTAATCTGCCTTGTCTGTTGGTACGTATGCTTGGTAGAAATCTAAAAACTCAGATTTCATTACTAAATAATACCCTATCAGTGTTGAATTTTGCAAACACGCAAAGTTAACAATATGCGTTTATGGACAATGGATCAATATTTAGGTTGTTGGTCATGGGTAAAAATTCGAAAATTTTAACGTTGTCCCAATCGACTTCAAATCTTACAATTTGTGAAGATTTGTAAAAAGGTGTTCCCGAAATCGAATTCTTTCATCCTTCACGATACGCTACCATTTCACTCTGATGATGTAGGAGAAACTCAATTGGTCAATAACTATTTCAATGTTTCCATAAGAATTCCATTTAAAATAAAATAAAGTTGCCACATTCTTATAAAAAATGGATAACGAATGCAATTATTTTCCAAAGCTTTGAGCAAATCATAAAGAATATCGTTTTATTCTCATTTCCATATTTTATTGCTTAACTTATATAGGACACAGGATAATGAGATATTATTTAAAAGAAATTATGAAGAACATTATTCTCTAAAGAGATAAGTAGCACTTGCTCGACCGTCGAATGACCGGGAGATGATTTCAAAAGGTACGAAGGCCTCCATCCTAGAGTCTTGTCAAGATGGGGTTCACTTTGTTGGTCCATTCCGTTGCTTTTCTCGCAGGGAACTGCAACGAGGCGTGTAATTAATAGCCTGTTGAACGTGACGGTTTCGCGATAATAATTTCGCGAGAAACGATCGTTCTCGCTCTAAATGCCCGCGAAACGAAAGAAGACGGCCCCTCCGCTTTTGCTCCATTTTCATCGAAACGGCTGGCAAAAAACTTGACCCGTTTCTCGGGCAGAAAATTTTTCAACGATTCCGTGGCATTACTTAGAAGGAATGGCATTCCTAGAACGACCCGAGTCCTCCCTTTTCACTCGTTTTCTTTTTCCTACTCCGTTTGGTAGCCACGTTATGGTGTTCTATTACCATCGTTCGGTCGCAAACTCGATTTGCGGCGCTGCTCGGTTGAACAGCCGATTGAATTTTGACGCCGTTTTCGCGTGACGAGCCGGAAATATTGTTATTTCACATACCACACGTTACTCATTTTTACGCGATATAAAACAACCTGAGAAAATGGACCGTCGCCGTCCAAGCTGGACTTTTATTTTCCTCTATTTTCCCGCTACACGACAGGGTGGCTTCGAACCTCTTAACGGATTATTTACTTTGGCCATTGTCACGAGGGCTTGCGTGTATGAATTTCTGCCACTGCTTTCAGAAACAAACACTCCATACTTGGGGACAAACAAATTCACTTAGAATTAAAACTACCGAAGACAATGCATCCTTGTTAAACATGTTACTATTTTTTTAACCCTTCGCGGTCATATGTTTACTCTCAACCATCAAAGCTTTTTTAACCGTTCCGTTCGTATATCTGCTCTCAACCACCACCGCAAAGAACCATACTAATCTTATATTGTATTCCACAGCCATTAGACAATAGTAATATTAGAGTAATAATAGATTAATAGAAAGTGATCTAAAATATGTAATAAGAACGTTAGTAATTATAAGTTAGACAAGAAGATATGACCTAGTGGGTAAAACGCCACATGTTAAATTTTTCAAAAACAAAAACATTCAATATTATTGTTTTTTCTGTTACAGATTGCAATAAATACCAAATAGTCGAAGATACTTTGTACAGTTTCAAATAATATTTTACAATTTGTGTTTAAGTGTAACTGCTCATTTTCGTCTCTTAAGATATTTCAAAACCAATACTCCCAAATAGCTAGAAAAATGTTACCGAAATATACCACATGATGGAAAACTATAAAATATAATTTTTATATAAAAACATTACATTAAAGCACATTTTTGTGTAAATAAAGGGTTAAAATTACAAGAGAAAAGGGAAATCAATTCGTCGATGTAATTAATTCTTAATCCTACTTTAGTAATTGTCGTTGTAGCAAATAGTTCGTTAATAATTTTTAAAATAACGTACATCAGTCAAATTGACTGGCTTGGTAGTTCTAGCGTTACTTTAAAAATGTCCAAAAGCGAGACAAATGTTAGAATTAATGTATCGAGCAACCCAGAACAGAATTGTTCTCTCGAAAAATATACATTCGCCAAATGACACAAAAGTGGAAGGTCGAACTTCCCTCGCTCAATTGTTCTCAAAAAGGCGTATTAAGCGATTTTCTGCCGCAGTGAACTATTCGTTTATTCCTTAACTATTTTTTAAGAATAAAAATGTGAATCTCCAAGCAATTAATTTTGTTACTTCTTGATTTTTGTCTTATCTGATAAGCGTTTGTTAGTAGCAACATATACATTCATGAGGCTTTTTGAAATTATGATCGAATTATATACAATTAATAAACTTTGGTTAAACATCTTTTTCTTATTTTATTGAACAAGCAATAGACCTATTTGCAGTTACCTTTAAACTTCTAAGAATAATAAAATATGTCTCCCACTGTAATTGTGGCGAACGCTTTTACAACATCATCTTTAAGGTTCAATCGTAATTGAGTGTACTTTCATTTAACCCATTCACTGCCAGGCAAATTTAAAGCGTTTTACTTTGGTGTCAAGAATTTAATACAGTTATTAAGTTATTATTTTGATAATAAAATGTAATATTAATAATGTGATGAAATTTATCGTTTTAAACGGAAAATTTACGATCTTCTTTTACAATAATTCGTGACTGAAAGGTTATAAACTTATCCCTTGAGTAAGTGAAATTAATTTGAACTACGAGGCACCTCGTAGTTGGCAATGAATGGGTTAAAAGAAGATATAGTGTATTCTCTTCAAGTTATGTTTCATTAAAAACAAAATCCTATATCCTTTTTCGATAAAACCTTCGTTATTAAATTTACACACTTCGGAAGGATACATAAAAGGGAGGTCGCAATTTTCCAAAAATGTCCTAGCGTGTTTCCCTTTAATTCACGAGTGTTTATCGGAACGCGTAAAGCGCAAACGATGCAGTGACGCAGAAATTTATAACTATAAGTGGAAAAAGGCAACATCAAGCGTCGTGCAAACGGTTCTTCATGCGAGTTGCAACGTTCTCAATGTTTGTTATTACGTTTCTTGCCAACTCCTACGGCAGCATTTTTTTGCAGAACGTAGCATGGATTGCCCTCCGAGTTCGAAATTGCGTCGTTGAAAAAGTTCAAAGCGAGAGCATGTATAACAACATCCTTTTTTGTCGCAAGACGTGCGCGCGTCGTGCAATTTTTATACTTTTCTCTCCGCGATCGTGTCTTCCTTTTTCTTCTGAACGTTATCGAGCGACTTCTTGTAAGCGTCCGTCGCTCGCCTCTGCGATGATTTATGCCAGAAGATGTTATTTTTCAACGAGGATAACGGCTCCGAGTTTCATGGAAATTGCGAGTTACGTTCGATGAAACAGCTACTGCGTTTCTGTTAAAAGCTTTAATATTATTCCGCGACACGGCGGATATCAATATTTTGCAATCTCGAAATAGCCATTATTTATTATGTTTCAAATATTCGTTTCGAGCAGAATTGGGGAAATTTCTTGTTCGCATAAACATTTCGAATAACGAATACAAGATAAATTTGATCCCGTATTTGCTCGGTGAAAATTACGCAACATGAATTACAAAGTAAAATTGTATATCCCGATGAATAAATAGAAGGATATCTCGGTAATTGTAGAATGGCAGAAATGTTGCGAATTAATCGGTATAGGGTGCTATCATTCGTTATCTATTATTTTAAATTGTATTTGGCTAGTAATTCTGATTTATCAAATATTTTGAATACAATTTTTTTTAATTGAATCGAGTCCTTGCAATTCACTGATATTGAAAATAGCGAGGCTTTATTTTTAAATAGTTTATATAAATAATATTTTAATTTAGTTTCAGTTTATTTGGTTCATTCGCAATGAGTAACACATTTATTGGATGAGTCTGATAGTCATTAATCTTTCGACTGCGAAGGGTGTATATACATATACGCTGATGGTACGAAACTTTGGACGCTTAGTTTCGAATATAAAAATTGAAAAGTTCGAAGCTCGTTGCAAAAATTGAATTTCAGGAGAAAGGTTTTCCAAGTTTTCAATTTTTATCTGTGAAACTAAACGTCCTATGAATAAACTGTAAATACAAACAAAGTTTCGTCTTGTAATTCTCTATAAGGTGATACCTTATTCTAAATTCGATTATTCGACTGTTGTTATTTTTCTTTAACACAACAGCAACAAGATCAGACTATTGCGAGATCTCAGAAAAAAGGTCTTCTAAGTTTTTAATTTTTATTTTTGAAACTAAATGCCCTATAAATAAACTGTTAATGTAAAAAAGTTCCCCCTTTTTTCCCTATAAGCTGATATTTTTAAAAAATTCACGCCTTTACGCCTCTTAGGATTTCCAACAAAAATCGTTCTACGGTAAACAGGTTAAGGGTCATTATATTCAAAGAATATATTATTTAGAATAATTTTTAAAAATTGTTCGATAAATAGATGGTAATTAATAATAAAACTATAAGTCTGCTTAGAGGCAGTACATTTTCTTTATAAATTCTACCATATCTGCTATGTTTGCAACAAATACAATAGAATGAAACGAAGGCCAAGTGAACCTTGGAGGGTGGATTCAAGCAGCATGAATTTATGGTTTCTTCTGTGAGATACTTCGATTAATTTCTTATTCTTTTATGTTTAAAGTGAAGTTTAAGTTTAAAATCTCAGTTATGTAGCAAGCATTTAGCGATTAAAATGAACGACAGTACATAGTCCAGATTAAAAGTATACGAATAAACCTTCGATTGGTGAATGCATTTCTGTACGAGGATTTATTAAAGCGGATAAAACTCGAATAACATACAACGTATTTCTACGAAAGAACAGTAAAGTGGAAATGGAAAAACATTTCTCGAACCTTTCCTATGACTTTTTAAAATACTAAATTAATCTACAATGTCATATTTTACTCCCTCCAAAGAATCTCTGAAAAGTATAACAGTACTAACAAATGTGCAATTATGGACACAAAAATGTTTGTTCAGAATATTTCAGATGTGTCGTTGCAAATCTGTATACTGGAGCTCATACTCCCATAAATTATATAACAAACAACAGCTCGTAATTGTAATCCCTAAATGAATTAGAATTAAACAGCTAGAATATATGAATGAATTTAGTCCATTGATTCGAGTGTATTCTTAATGACTTTAGCATCGCTATTTTAAATAGGAAGTCTAAATAAAAATTATCTTTTTATTATTCAATATATCTATAATAAAGGACAACAAATAGATCTTCTACTGAGTCAATTGTTTTTGAAAAAAAAAAAATGATTTAATATAGCTGTGATTTTCACGCGTCCAAGGTGGCATCCACACTTAAATAAATACATATGTTAAGTAAATAGTGTTCAATTTAATTGCATTCGAGAAATGAATATTGATAAATAAATAAAGAATATCTTCGATCTCCGTTTGCCCCTATCACCGTCTCTAGAGGTTCGCGTAAATGCCGATCATTCGAGAAACTGCTTTTTAATTTCGAGGAGTATATTCATATCGCTCATTCGCCGCTATCTAGCAGAGGCATTATTGAAAAACGAGCACGTAGCCAGCTGTCGCGGAATTCCCGGATATTTGCATAAAATCAATTCGCTCGTCCTTCCCGGTCGCACGTATTTCGAATTAAAAAATAACAGAGCGACCGTTCGGTTTCCTCGCCGCTTGGTTTCCTCTTTCCTTTTCTTTAACATCCACCATCCTCTTTTTCTACCCCTCGCTGTCCGCGCCGTCTTAAACATTTTTCCCCTCTTTTTCCTTCCGTTCATTACAATTTGCATTTTATATCATTTCTCTTACGCCTCGTCAAGCCCTTACCCACGACTTCTATCGATATCTAAACGAAATTGTAATATCTATCGATTGCTCTCGCTTCATTAGCGATTCCGGTGCAGAAGTAGTTGCCGGTCCATTCGTATCTTTGATTATTTCCTTGGAGAACCTGTCGATGGCGGGCCAATTTCATTTCGAATGGACCACGAGCAAATAACTGACAGGACTGAGTAATACCGAGTCGTAAAGTTGCGGTTGCTATCGAAGAACTGTTTAGATCCAGGACGGTCCACCACCACGCGTGGTGTGTTGACTAACAGAACTATACAGGGTGAGGCATTTAAAACAGACTACCTGAATAATTCGCTTACTTTTAACGCTTGAAAAAATGTGTCGAACAAGAGTTGTTTGATTTCGAGGTGCACGTATGGTGCTAATAACTTTTTTATCGGTGGAAACATGGAAGAGATATGAAGATCGATTCTGTTTTTTTAAATGGAATGATATAGTTTCTTATACATATTCTGATAGAGCGTTTCAAGATGAATACAATGACCTATAGTTGAAGGTCATTGAAGGTTACATAGGATGAATGTAATAAAAAATATATTGTTTTAAGGCACTCTTCAGATGTTTCATTAATTTTCTTATTTGCGTATTTACTGCTACAGCAAGTGTTCAAAATGATGACCTTGAACTTAGATGCATTTTCTAAAACGTCTGAATGTATAAATCATTGCACGACGAACTTGATTTGGATCAATTGCAATGCAAGCTCCTCTTGTTTGAGAATGAACAGAGTCACATTTGTCAAGGAAAAACCAGTAACGATATCAAATAAATATTTACTTGTTGTGAAGTTCTTCGCTTATTCTAAACGTTCAAACGACGATTGATTATTGCTGTTTCTAATACTTTTCACGAAGGCTTTCAAAATTGTTTTGTTTCGTCCTATCCTTTATTTAAATTTGATTCTCTTGCATTATCTTCGGTGGCTTAAGATGGTTTCCTTATTATCCGCTTGTTTCTGTTAGGTCATCAGGTCCAGCTATTTTTGTAGTTTTGTTATTTCTTCGTTTGTATCGTAGGAGATACAAATTTGCAAGATACCTGGTAACATTAAAATTAAAATTCTCATTTGTTGTGTTTTGTGATAGGTTCATTTTAATAAATGACATCGAAATACATTTAGAACGATATTTTGCTAACAAACCTCAATATTTTTGAGATAGATACAGTGACGTGTATTGATATTCGGACACTACAGTACTTTATTCATTATTGCAATGTACACCTGACCATGATTCAGTTGATATACTTTTTGTTGTGTGATATGTTAGAACGTATATTCTGTACTCAGTGATGTAATATAAAATATTAAATATTGTGTATGTATTACTTAATAATAAAACGAAAGAAACTTCTAGAACAACATAATAAATTCTAGCTTCAAACTGAAGCTGAGATTTCGCAAAATTAAACACTTTATCTATTCCGTGCCGAGGAGCATAAAAGCTTGACGGTGCTTAATTTTGCAAGAGAAAAATGAAAAGGATCGCTGAACATCGACGCTCCTTTAGCAAATTGTCTTCGGCTCGAGGTGTCATTTTGTCGTTCTTGTTTGAACTATGCGACGAACGTGCAGCGAATATGCACGACATTGCGTCGGTACACGATCCCTTAACTCACGAATGTAATGTCCCGTAAGAGTCGACATTGCTGGCGACTGCTGCAGCTTACCGGCGCTGTAAATCATTGCATTATCGAAAGACTATGCAGACCCACGGACTCGCGCGACCCTTTGATAATGAATGGAACGCCGTGTTGAATTTCGATGACGTATTAGATTCGTAAACGAGCGGAGAGAAAAACGAGAACACCCAAGGAAACGGTGAAAATCTAGCAGTGCAACGAACGCTTCGCCATAATGTTTCACGTTATTTTTCCAGCATGTTTGTTATTTATTTTACCATCTAGGGTACTTTGATGGGCTGCTCAGGAAACGTTTTACATCTGTGGATTTTAATTTTAATCCTTTGTGGCACTCGAATGTCCTCTCTGAGGGGACATCGCATATCTAGCAAACTTTGTTAGTGATTACTAGACTGCGGATCTTTATGCAAAATTAAATCTTTGCAAATGTACCTACAAAAATTGAATCTTGGCAAGAATTTATTTTACTCTGCACATATTATAATATGAACTTTACTTTCAACATTTTTGTATATTATTGCATACTGTGTGCATTATGTAGCTTCTTTCACCTTCAAATTTTCTATAAATTCATAAAAATCCGTAGTCTAGTGATTATACAAGATAAACTTACACAAGCGCAAAAAATGGATATTCCTTAAAGGTTTGCATTCAAATAACATGAAAAAACAAATCAAAATATGCTATATTCGCCGTTCATTTATGAAATCATTAGTGACTTTGTGTGCTATTAGCTTATACTAATAGATTACTAGCCACCAAGTTTGAAAAGAATCCGTTGAGTGTTACAGGACTTTTCACAATATATAACACATATAACACAAAAGGATAGTAATTAGTATCATTTCCATTAGTTTTTTACACATTTTTCATTCGTTTCAACATTGGATTACTTAACTTGTTTAAGGTATTATGCTTTATGAATAGGATAATAATGACCTTTCGATGCATAGCTGTGACTGTTTCATACATTACCATACATTAGAATAGTATAAAATAGTATAGAATAATATAGAATACTAAAGAACTTATATTTTTTGCATAAATGTGTTCCTCAATGTTTAAAGGTTCATATAAGCCAAGTATCATTACAATAAATTACATGCTTTTTAAGTAACATTATTTAATACGTTGTGATTCCTGTTTGCACATTTTGTAACAAAATGGCTCCGAGCATAATGGAATAAATAAACGTAGAGACGGAGCAGAAATTGTAATTTGAATTATGGCTTTCAATGGACACTATATTTTAATTTAACCTGGGATTAAAGAACTCGATCGGTTATTTCATTCCGGTTTTTCTTCGTTACGGTGTGGTATAGTTAGCTAAATTATTGTGATCCACCCGGTCTGCTTGCGTTCATCTCATACTCTAATTAGATATTCAACTCTAGTTAAGCTTACACTTATAAAACGATTAATCAATTGATTTTTATACGCAACAATACAAAATTTTCAACTGTGTACATTGCAGAAAACTGTGAATTCAGAAATTTGAAACCAGTCGAACTGTATTTCAATGGAAAGAATAATTCGTTCGTGTTGTGACAGGATGTTCGCTAGATATTCGCTTGATAAATCCAAAATTAACTTGGTCTGGTTGTCAATTTCGGCCGTTACTTAAACTCTCGAAGGAAATGCAAATTACTCTCATAACTAGAAGTCCAATTGCGAAGTTTCGGGCAGGAACAGCGAGATCTTATTATTACCTGTCACGCAGAAGTCTGAATAATTTGATTCGTCGATTAAGTACATCGTTTGCGTGCATACGAGCACCTGACGTTCTTCGAACAGATACACGTGATTGCACAGATGCAATTGACACTGCAATGATAGCTGAAATTATAGAACTTGCATTTAAAACAGATTTTTAAAAAAAATATTATATGAGAAAGATTATGTTACATATGATGTTGTATACTCATCTAAAGGGTTTTTAGATTTAAAAGCACGCATTGTACGGAATGTAATATATTTGATACATTTATTTCAGATAAAAGTACGCTTGATTACATTTGAAATGTGAAAGATGATGTCGTTTTGTCAGGCATACTTTCTTATTATACTCAGAACTAAATTGTAAAGCTCCTTTTGGAGAACTGTTTATAAAATTTGCGGATTTAGTGTGATACTACTAACCCTTTATTAAAAGGGTATTTTACGTTTGAGTAAAAGCTCAATTATCTCAAATATTAAAAAATGTTAGTGAGGAAAATAGTCTAAAGAGAACAAGAAAATTCTAAACAACTAAGATAATATAAACTTGAAGACTTGCAATCCATCGAGTGATTCAAACTGGTAATAGACATTACCAAACATTACTGGTATGTCGTAGGCGTTAATAAAATAAATTAAAAGTTGAATGTATTAAACAAGGATGAACAGTTCAACGAAGAAATCTTTTTGTAAAAGTTAATGGACTGCGAAAGTAGCGCTTGTAATTTCGCAATCCTCTGTTTCTTTGCTGCGACTTACGTCTTCGTTACGCTCTAACGTAGATTGTTTAGATGTGACGTGAAACGAGAGTACGCCATTACCATAATCAGAAGTTATCGTAGGCTAACGACATCATTTAAGGGAATGACTTTGTAGGTAGTTGGAAATCTTGCGAAAGTTATAAAGATTTTAAGATAAACATACAGTCATGGCACGGTGAAAATTCTCAACAAAATAATCGCTGCCAGTACATAGTTTTGTACTTTATTTCTTAAGAAGATAGAAAGAAGAGAGAAAGAAAAAATTTATGAAAATAGCAATTACTAAACTGTTTCCTGTAAAACTTCTGCATTCTCATTTGATTCCCCTTGGAAAACGCATGGCTAACAAACGAGTAAAACTTTAAGATACTTTTAACGATAGTTCTTAACCTCCACGATATTAATCATGTACTACTTCCACGCAAAGGATTAGAGTTCATAGCTATTTCGAAATAAGAGCTATCGTTGTCTGGTGATAAAAGAGACACCTTTCTATTACATTATTTCGGTCTCTTCGTTAATATGTAAATTACTAATTAAAAGTTTCTACTGTATTAATATCCTCTAAAATATACTTACGCTGGCAAACGCAATAATTAAAAATTTCATTAACGGATGGGTTGTTCAGGAATGGGAAAAACGTATTTCAACAAAGTTCGAGTAATGAATACCTTACTAATGTACAGCACACGTCTGTCATGCGTCAGGGTGCGGATCAGCGCCTTTTTGGATCATGCGCAAATGAGAAAGAAATATTCTGCAATTTATTATTATAAATTATTTATTTTAATTACTATATGAGTTTTATTACACTGATAATAGTATTGTGGCGGCGAGAATTTGTGATAAACTTTTAAAAAGAATTGATGCGTTGTAGTACTTTATAATTTTGTAAATAATTCATATCGTACTATGGTGCCAAGTTACAAACAAGAACCTAACAACAACCATAATTAATCTATTAGCTGGATTCACCGTTTTGCCCACGATGCGGCGTTTTGTTTTAACTCCTATAATTTTGTCAAGTTTTTGATGTCAATTAAATTCTTTGGGAATTATATTTCTATCATAGTAATCTGTCAGAAAATGCAAACATAATTTTGAAAGCAGATCTTATTTTGCAAGAAAATTTGCACAGCAACAAATACTATTGGTAACGAATGAAGAAATTCCACTCTCTTACCAAGACTTCATTACACAGATAGAACCACACATCGGACAAGAAATGGAATAAAATATGGAACAACAACAAAAAAACTCACAATGTAACACACGACTTTCACCAATCAGTACCTCAAAGCATTATGACCAGGAGAAAAAAACAATAATGAGTAGATTGAGAACTGGACACTCAAAAATCACACATGATCATCTACTAAAGAAAACGGTCCTTCTCCACTGAGACTCCTGGAATAAAAAAATTACTACAATCAACTATAGCAACAAAAAATATATCAACTATAAACTAATAAATCAACTATCTCAAGGACACTAAATTCTACAATAGTATATGTATAGTACCAGTAATCAAACAGAAATCCAATTAAATCCGTCCCTAATTATCAAGCAGTAGATGCGACGAAAAATAGAATCCTATAAAAAAAATTTTTTTTATTTATTTAAACCATCACACTAGGGAGACCTCTTAAGATTATTTTTATAACTATGACACTTACGGGCATGTGCCTCTTTTGCATCACCCTAGCCACTGGTCAGAATTTGGGATTTCTGGTTTCAGTCGACGCCGACATGACGCTTAGCCATCGTATATGCGTACGAGTACGTGGCCCGTGTGCTGTGCGTGACATGGCAAAATGAGATCGGCCAATAATTGTCGCTGGTGGGTTCGGTCTCTATTTACATTTACTGGTACTCTATACTCCGTTATTCTAACGTTATCGAGGTTCGTAGGAAAACGAGCATCGCGATACGTTTCTTGCATATTTAATGAGTTTCTTTTGAACGATTTGAATGAATCTTGGTACACAGGGATTTTGAGGGTTGTTGATTCCAAGCCAGAGCTCACAATTTAGAAATTCAAAATGGCGGATCCGATATAGTGCATCAAATTGCGAAAAGTGACTCGATTTGGATGAAACTTGGTATAAGAGTGTTTTTTGGGGCGCTCATTTCAAATCTGAATTCGGAATTTAGAAATTCAAAGTATCGGACCCAATAGAGCAACACAAAATGCTAAACCTGACTGGATTTGGATGAAACGTGATATACAGAGATTTAGAGAGTTGTTGATTCCGAGCCTGAACTCACAATTTAGAAATTCAAAATGGCGGATCTGATATGATGGTACAAAAAGTGAAAAGTGACTGATTTGAATTAAATTTGGTATACTGGAGTTTTTGAGAGTTCTGAATCTATGTCTGAACTCACAATTTAGTCATTCAAAATGGCGGATCTCACATGACAGCACAAAATGTGAAAAGTGACTGATTTGAATGATATTTGATATTCTTTGGTTTTTGAAAATGCTGATTCTAAGTCTGGCCTCGAAATTTAAAAATCAATAGTGTAAAATCCGTGCATTAAAAGTGAAACATTTTCATACCTTCGGTAGACGTACCTTGCGCAAGGTACTATGCATCCAAATTTTACACAAATTTTTATCCCCACTTTGTTGATGTCGCCTTCTTCTATTTCTATCTTTTTACTATTATTATTAATATACTTTCTATTTTTATCTATTTACATACTAATTGTTGTTATATTATTATTCTCGAATACATTAATACTGTATCAATAGCTACTGTTTGTTACTTTTCATAAATTGCGCGAAATAGCTCCAGTTCGATTTAAACTTTTGTAACTTCTGTAATGTACATAGGGATTAATAACACAGAGTTCTGAAGTACAGTACTACGTACATGTCAAACTCGGTTCAGCCTGAGGGCCAATTTCGTTGCGTTACTATGTCGCAGACGACAGATTTACAGTTAATTTGTAACAGCCAAAAACATTTTAAAGAGCATTTCTCGGTGATGTCAACTGCAGTATACACAGTGCAATCATAATCGAACATGTGTAGGAGTAAAACTATATATCATTTTTATACATATACGCAAAGGATTCACTTAACTGTAGAAAGTCTGTACCACCACAAGTCGTTCTATTTTGTGGAGGTACTCGGTACCATTTTGTCAACGCCAAAACTAATTATGAAGAAGAATATGGTACGTGAAATGGTTATTAATCCATTCGCTGGCAACCACGAGATGTCTCGTAATTCGAATTGATTGCAATTACTCAAGCGATAAGTTTATAACCTTTTGAGTCATGCAAATGAAGATCGTAAATTTTCTTTTTAAAACAACAAATTTAATATCACTTTACATTATCAAAATAATAATCTGTAATTTGTATTAAATCTTGGCGTCCAAGGCAAAACACTTCAAATTTGCCTAACAGTGAATGGGTTAAAAAGAAATCCATTATTTCTTAGAGCCCAGATTTTTATTAAGTGCAATTACAATTAATACTTCTTGTAATACCTGCACGAAATGGAAAAGTTATAAATTTAAACTCATTCTACGAGGAGGGTTTTTATCTGGTCAAAATTCTCGCTGTTATTGTACATGAAAGCCTCTTTGTTTAAAAGTAGTTACGGTTATTAAGCAGCTAATTTCACAAGTCCCCGTGGTATCTCATGGCAAACTTATTTAAGTTTTCTACGAGGTTATCGAAGGCACTTAAGACTGGAAGTGCAGAGTACTTTTCTGACATTTTTATTAACGAGTTTGACTAAAAACGTGAAGGGATTAGTGCGGTAATGTTAACGAGAGTCCTATAAATTTTATGCCAGCTGTAATCTTGAAGGAACAAGGCTATATTCCGAAATGGGAAATCGAGATTACCATTTGCACAAGCAATGGTGTTTTTCAATACACAGGGAACGCCATGATTTCAAGAAGACATCAAATTTTGTTATCTTACAATTACCTTATTTCGTTTCAGTAAGATTCTCGTTTCGGTTAATTTTGATTTCGGTATGGAATTACAAGCCGTTCAAAATGATCCAGGTACCTGATTTACCTCCGATTAATTTTACGTAAATCTCAACGGCTTTCGAATTATTGCACGTTCATTTCCTTATATTTTCTGTAATAATTCATTTGGCATAAGTAGTACAATGAAAAAGTATTATCGAAGTAAACAATGTTTAATATGCATCACATTATACTATACAGATTGTATTCAATACATATCATCAACGAATTTGAATGAATTTCAATAATTATTATACGCTTCGATCAAATTAAATATATAAATTTAATTATTTTATTTATGTCCTCTGAAAACGACTCGAAACGTTAATGAAAGTGCCTAATATTCTTCCGTTTTTTATGCATCTGCGCCTACTTGTTGATGTTATTTCGTTTCCGTTAGTTAACGATGACTTTAATCTAATCATCGGAGCCAGGTAAATATGTATATTACTTATTTTCCTGAGAATGTTATCAGACCACGTTCTCGTTCGGTTTTTCGCTCAACAGGAACAAAACTTCTCGTCCTTTATCGTAAAGTAAGGTGCGCCGTTCCATTCACTATCAGCAGCTAATTGCTTTAATCGCTAATTACTTTAATGTACGATAAAGCTCGATGCTTTTCCCTTGGTAACTCGGCGCATTGAATTAGAACGTGGTTAACTCCCTCGCTCGCATCCTACGCTCATCGTATTACAGATGCCTAAGTAAAATACCAAACTTACGGAGGGTAAGTCAAAAACGCATGTACCGTGAAAGGAAATTGACATAATCTCATTAACAATATTTCCGTTAAAGAAAAAGGGTGGGATTCTAATTGAAGTTTTCCTATATTATTCCCTTTGCACTCAGCACCGTTTCGGATGTTACCTACCAGCAACTCGACGCTATTTTTTTGCGAAAACGTACACCCTGGAAACATGACATTATACAGTACAACTTTAGAACCAAGTAAGGCACTGTAATGAAATTTGGTTTATATGTATTTGTGGACATTGAAGCACATATATTTACAAAACAAAAATATCAAAATTTAGAGAGATTTGAGAGATACTATTCGACGCTTCGATACGAACTGAGTTCTTGTAAATTTCTTTTCTCAGTTTTCGGATTTCTTTATTATCTTATCAAGTTTCCCTATATCATTGAGCCATACACGTGTACTTTTGTTCCACTAATTCTACATATTGCTACATATTGCTAATGCTACATAGTCCGCACTTCGCACGTTCTTTTTCGACGTGTAAAACCGGTTGATTTATTTATCATGCACTATGATAATTTTATCATATTTTGATTTGTTTGTTGCGCCATTTTAATAGAAAACTACAGGAAAACATGTGTTTCTTAAAAAATTGCGGTGGAATAAGTTCATTGTCCGTAATCGCTAATAAACTTTCATGTTCCCTCAGAGGGGTAAGTCTTCGTAAACTAAATTGATGATCGATTTCTTAGTAAGAAGAAAGCACATTTTATTAATTTTGTAACCTTTATGGAGATATTTACCAAGTAATTAAATTAAAAAAACAATTTCTCTGATGCCTAGTAATAATAGAACTTTGTATACGAACTTTTTTATTATTTATCCTTATTTGTCCTACGATAAAATATCGTAAGTTTCTATTATTTTCTATTTTAGTATTTTTAATTCTTCGATACGTGTCAATTACATACATTTATAAATAAGTACGTTAGTTGTTCATGTTTATGTTTATCGGACAAATAATTAAATGTTCCAATGAGAATGCGTACTTTTTTTATCATTATTCAGGTCAATGACTTTTAATAATTACACAAGCAGAATAATTGTCGGGTCAATATGTTCCAAAATATGTTACTCTTCTCGTTGGTTACGTAAATTTACGTGCACGATAAAAGCGATAAAAAATTCAAAGGTTTAATGCGTAGTTCACTTTCATTGTGTCGTAGGTATAAATGGAAAATCGATGCATCGTTTTACTGCACGTAAATTCTCTGTATCGCTGGGTAGTACTTAGCGGACAAATTTGTATTGGCAAAGAAAACCTCTCCATAGAAAACAAGCAAACAGTCAAGATACAGTTTAATATGAAGCTTTCATCCAAATCAAAGTTGCAAATTACTCACATGGTACAGCAGAACAAATTTATTTCTCGCTTCGGGCATAGTGCCGCAGAATTTCCATTATTTTTGTGCGCTACTTTAAAATACATACATTATTATACATAAAAAGGGCAAATTATAAATCGCTTCTCGTTTTCTGTTTTATGCTACCTATCAGTTAAATAGATTTATTAATGTTTACCAATGTATGCGATAACAGGCTGTATCTTAGTAAGTATAAGTTTAAAACTGAAATTTTTTAGATTTCTTATTCGTACTTAATATTACTGTCTCACCCACAATTTTATTGCTGTCTTAACTGTTGTAAATGTGGAGCCTCGAGAACTCTCTCGACAAGAGATTAAGGGTGTTAGCCTGCTACGCACCCCTTCATAAATTTCGTTACGCCACGCTGGTACCCTAAATTTTATAAGTTGTGACATCGAATGTCCCTTAATTACCTTCATTCTTTTTAGGAAGCGCTTTAATAACATTCCCTTGCTAAGAAATATCCTACTAACATCCATATATATCCTTTTTTCTGCACAAGTTGAAGCCAACAGTTTGCAAACATATTTTGGGTTTATATTAACATCAGCATTTTTGAACCTACGCTTTGAACTATATTTAAGGTGCAAATCAGTCTTATTCCAAACTGAGTTAATCGTGTGTAGTACAAGTACTGAAGTAAGTCAAATGGATAATAAAATGATCACATAAAACAATATTTGAATACTTTTTCAGCGGAATAATTTAATCGTATAATATTAACTTTGATATGTAGATTATAGTAATCCACACAAAACGATCGGTAATACATACTTTTTTTTTGTTGCACATTACTGAAGTTGTCAAATGGTCAAAAATAAGAACGGAATGTTAAACTAGTATTTTGAAAAATGATACTCCCCATAAATACTAACATTAAATACCGGAAAAATAATTGACTTATACGCTGTATGTACTTATATTATGTAGTTAATTATTATTTGAGAATAATGAGATACATGATTTAAAATAATACTACCTATTGGAAGAATAATCGACCCATATTTAACTATATTGTATATTTAATTAGTTAAGAATGACGAGGCATTTGATTTAAAATTAAAATAAAATTCAAACTGCCCAGAATAATAATGAAATTACTTATGCAGCTTCATAATTAGTATAAAACATCAAACAATATGTTCCTTTGTTATTATAAAAGAATTTACCTTTAAATGTATTCCATAATCTCACCATGCATAACAAGTTAACAGTTCTGAATTCACTTAACCCCAAAGAGATGAATGCTTGGAAACGATGTTTCATTCTAACAAGGATCACGATCGGCTACGTGTAGCGTGTAATTTGATAAAAAATTATAATTGCACTATCCCCGCGTTGTTCTCAATCGCGGCTGGCTTTAATTAAACCGTGCAGCTCGCATCGTGTCCTGCGAATTTTATTTCGTTCAGCGCTTCTAAATGCAACCGCAAGCAATTAATCGTTTGTTACCGATGACGTCAACCGTTGACCATGCTTCGACGTCGAACCGTAATTCTGCTCCGGTCCGCTTTGTTTTCCCGGAACTTCTTGAATTAAGCGTCATTGTAATTTCATGAAATTGCTGACTTGGCTCGCTGATGAAAGGGGCCTTGGGAAAACAGCGATGTTCATCAAAACTTCAGGAGCGGCGACGCGCTCCAAAGCGATCGTGTTCTTGATTTGTCTCCGCGGAATAGGACTCGCAACCGGATTTATATTTAACCTCCTCCCGCTGTTTAGGGGAGCGTCGTCAATTAGACAAAATTAGACGGGCGACGGCCGTCTCAAGAAGTTCACGGTTACGTATGGCCGTTGACGAGACGCGGTCGTTTAGATGTTGTTCATTGTGATTTGTGAATGTTTCTCATTACGCCGCACTTAAGCCCTGGTGGCGTTCTATTAAACTCCAGCGGTAACAAATAATTCAGGAGAGGACGATCCGAATACGTTAAGCGTCGGTCTCGGTGACGAATTATATTCTTATATTAAATATTAAGTAGTTTCGAGGTTAAAAAGAAATGTATATAAGTATTTTCAGCCAATTGCAAACATATCTTGGGGTCATACTAACATCAGCATTCTACCGTATTCAATTTGATATGGTTATAGTTATTCAGATTATCCTTATTTTAGGAAGTATTAATTATTATACAATTGTATTCGGTATGATACTCTTATGATGAGGAAAGAATGATTCTACGACATTTATTAGATAAATTAATTTCCGTCGAATCATTTTCACACGCGTCATGTGCTGAAATTGTCACGGAATTTTTTTAATTGCATCCGAACACAGACCAACGCCTATAGCGAACTAGCTGAAGACAAGACACTTCTAAAAAATCAAACAGAGATAGACGTTATAGAATACAATTAAATTTATTATTAAAAATCTTAAATAATAAATTTTACATCACACAAAATGTCTAAACAAATTTTTCACTAAATCATTGTATCCAAATAAATAAAATTTACTTATTTATTTTATATAAAAAAAAAGTCTAAAAATATCAATTATTTGTAAAGATATTTTATTTAATTAAAATACTCGATTTGATATTTTTTCAAAACATTATAATATTTAAAATTTGTAAATAATGCGTTAATATGGCATATTCCTAACTTTTTTTAACTGTGAGTCATCTGTCTTCTAAGAAGTATTTGATTCGCCATCGTCTCACCGATTAGTTTTAATAGAAAATGGCGATACATCCCAGCGTTGAAACGGAATGCCATTTCGCTAATACGGCAGTGTTGTACGAGATGTTTGCGTGCGATTTTCGATTTACGAATTTCCATACGAACGCCTTATATGCCATTATCCTCTCGAAATACCTCTTGAATCTAGCCCCTACTGTCTATTCACGTCGGGACTAGCTTGCGCGCGTTCATTTTTTCCTTGATGACAGTGCACCGTATTGAAAACTGACAAGTGACATTCGTAATTTATTCAACAACCACGTCGATAAAATTCCAGAATGAATACGATAGATCGGATAAAAAGGTCGCGTATTTTCTTGTTGCAGCAGATATTTAAAGTCGTAGGAAGAATTTAGTCATTTGCTCTCAAAAATAATAGACTATTTCTTTCGAAGTTGTTGAACTTAGTTTGAATAACTTCAGGAACGCAAATTAAATGATTTAATTGTAAATGCAATTACTTGAAAACAAATTTGGTAGTGTTGTTCATTGTATTTTTAACCGGCTTCGAAAAGGAGGAGGTTACTCAATTCGACATGTATTTTTCTTTTTTTTTTAACGTAAGCTATCATTCGTAGAAGTGTTTGCAACATTTAAACTCAATTCATTCACATCTTTGTAAATCTGAACATTAGGCCTGATGAATCTCAACACATTTTTATTCAAAATTCCCACTAGTAGTGGATCAAGTAGCTATCGCTAGTAATTAGTTAATTGTAGTAAACGATTACTAGTTCTATCGACACTGATAAATAAATGATTCAGTGCTTCGATGCAAAACATTTATTCTAAAAGATGTTTCAAATGATTCTTATTAACTTCCACACATTTTTAAATACATAATACATTATTACATAAATATAAAATCTTCTCTTTCATCTGTCTCGGTGTTGCGAGAGTATTATTGGAAAGAATTGTAAGAAATCGTTGCAACAATAAGCTGAAAACAAGCTTACAGAGTCAAATACCACGAAAATGTTCAAGGGATACACATATAGAGTTCCCTTGTTAGAACCGTGATTTCTATAAAATTCTTTCATTCCTCGATACTCGCTCCAATGATGGCTTTCGATAAATTCCACCGTAATATTCGCGACAGCTTCATCGGAGACTATGGAACTGGTCGCTCTAAAAGGCAACACGTACCCCCGAAAATACCGTGGCAGATCAACGACATAGCTTATGACGGATGAACGCGTGAACCAAGCTCCGCGACGATTGCTTCGCAGCTAAACAGAGCTTATACGGCGGCTCTAGTGGCCCTATAAATGCACCGAGCTTTCTTTCCTCGTAAACATCACGGCAAGAGGTTTCGGGGCGAGGGTGATAAAACGGTTCGGCTGTTTCTGACCACGGAGCTCCGGGGAGCTGTTCGACTCCGTCGAGTCGTAAAACGTGCCCCGTCGTTGTAACGAGATTTTTCCACCGTCGCCCGCGCTTTTCCGGAGGCTTTCTTTCGCTCGAGTTTTTCGCCGACTTCCTCGCAGACGCGCGGAAAAAGCGCCTCGAAACCGCTTGAATATTCAAGGGTCAGCGTACAATTTCCGTTGCGCTTTCTCGGCTGGCATCACTTGTGTCAGATGGCTGCGAGAAGTCTCGAGTATTTCACACTGCTGCTTCAGCGATGTATCATATTCTCCGCGTATCTTAGCTAACATTCCTACGGATGATGATAACTCTACTGGACAAATAAGTTCTCTTGTCTCTCCTTTCATAAATAAAGGATCAATTATAGTAGATATGTGGGGTGTTGTTACGGGATTAGCAAATAGAAGCGATAAGCTCGATTTAATTAATTAAAAATAATAATTTTACAGTATGCGGCTTATCACACATCTGTTCTGCCCGCTAGACACTCTAGACAAGCCAATTCTACTTGTTCGCTTACTTTCCGAAAGGAAACTTCGACACAACCATTCACACTTTCAAATCTCTCTCTCTCTCTCTCTCTCTCTCTCTCTCTCTCTCTCTCTCTCTCTCTCTC